>NC_042511.1:851409-1056409 GCF_900963305.1 Echeneis naucrates | reverse complement strand
GGGGTCGTCTCCGGGTTAGCACGCTAAGCTAGCTGCCGTTAGCGGGCTGCTGCTGCTTCGTCATCCGCCCGTCTGGGAGGGATGCGGCGCCGGGATGCTGCCGCCGCTGCTGCCGCAGAAAGGGAAGGGAGGGCTCGGTACCGTCCGTCCGGCCTCGGCCCGCCGGCTCCTTCCTCACCTCCTCGCCCCCCTCCTCTCCGACCGTCCCTCCCTCCCTCGGCTCGGTCGTCTCCGTCCGAGCTGCATAAATAAAGCCAGATGAGAACGGCCCCGCCGTTAGCCTGCCGGCTAACATTAGCATCAACACACACACCCTGCCCCCCCCTCCTTCACCTCTTCCCAGCTAGCATCCCTGCTCCTCCAGCCGAGCCCAGCCATCACAGGCCGGCCTGGTTTACACAACACCCCCCGTCTCCAGCCTCATCCGGACCGGCTGCTCCGCCGCCGCTAACCCCGAATAATGCCCACCAGAGTCCCGCCGGACGTTTTCATTTATGTCGCCATTAAAACGTGATGGAGCGGAGCCGAGCGGATGTTGTTATGTAACAGATAATGACACCACACGCCCTTGAAACAAAAGCTGTTGTCTCAGTGTTTGTTTGTGTGTGTGGACCCGATCATGGCCGATAAATGGGCCGCCGATCCGAACCCTCCTGCTGCTGTCAGCCATTGTTTTTGTTGTCATCGGAGGACTCTGTGTCCCCCCCGGACCCGGATCTGATGCATCCGAGCTGAGATCCACTTTGAGCTTCGCCTCTCCTTCACTCGGATTCACAACATCAGAGATGGGCTCCAGTTTTTGCCCCTCACCCATCAAACTGAGCCTAACTGAGAGCCCAACGTATCGATAAATCATCTGAACAGCACTGATAGCCGGCACAACACGCAGGCTGTGATGTGTTACAAGACAATGCTGTATGACTCACCTCGTTTCTGGTAAGACTGAACAGGAAACATTTACCTGTGAGGTCACAAAAGACCAGCCACGACGACACACAACACATCAACCCAATAAGAAGTGCATCAGAGAAATACAGTTGAAGTGATTGAGTGATGGCAGAGTCATCTGTCAACACGTGATGGTTCACAGCTGTTGTTTAAATGAATTAAAACATATGAAGAGTTTATTTTTACGTAAGGAATACCACCACTGCTCTGAATCTCTGTGTGATGAGACTCTGTATATATTAATAACAAAAATATATTGATCGTATCGAACGATGTGCTGAATATTTATGCCTGATGATGATTTCAGCCATGTTGTCCAACCCAACAGGGAGACAGCTCAGCCGAAGCTGCAGAAAGCAGGCCGGTTCGGGTTCACATACGTTTGTAACTCCCACTGTCTCAGGCTTTATTTGGCAGCAGCTTCAGCTTCTCTTGTCACAGAAATTCAACAGCGTTTCTGGACAATCCTGTCAGTCTGTCACCTGTTAGTCACGTCTGCACTTCAACTCGTCTTTTGACTGAAACTCGCTTTATTTTTTTAGACTGCCGTAGAAACAAACAGTTGTGAAGCCACATCTTTGCTGCAGTTTTAGATTGACGTTAAATAATTTCAGATTAAAGCCAGGATGGAGCCAGCCCGAGCTACAACCCAGACCTTTTCACCTTTTAGTTCCTCAAATGGAGCTTGTCTAGATCGAAAAACAAAAGAGTCAGAGCTCGTCTGCTGTGGATCAGACACTTTTTAAATTCTGGCCTCTCTGTGATCAACTGTCTGGAGTATTTTCTTTTCATTCTCTGTAAAACCTGTTTTGGGAAGTTGATCAATAAGTGACAACGTTGATTTTATCTGTAGTGACAATGTTGGCTCTTTATTAAACGTCTGGTTTTGGCAGCAGGAAATGAACAGCGGAGTACAGATTACTATTCGTATGAAAGAAAAAAACACTTTATAAAGAAAACTTCAGGGTGGATGTAGCGGTACCTTAATTATGAGATGTGAAGTTAATTTTGTGTCAATGTTTTGCTTTTTGGATTTTTATTGATCAGAAAAACATTTCCTAGCTGGCTGGTTTGGTTCAAAATGTTCCTTGAGGGTCTTAAAAGATTCCCTCCAATGAAAGTCAATCGACACAAAGGTGCAAACTTTGTTAACTGTTGTGATACGTCTGCTGGGCTCTGATTCTCCTAGTTTCTCAACCAGGAAGTCAAGAGTAGATGAGCATTTTAACTTTTTATATCCAAAAACTTAAATTTTAATCATGTTTGGAACTTTAAAATGAGAACTGCTCTCTGTTATGTCCCATCTACATATTCAAAATGTTTGTGGCAAACAGAGAGTCTTCAGCGCTTTAGGAATGAATTTAAGGCTGATTTGATCACAAAGAGCTGACTTTTGGGGGCGTTGACTCTCAGGTTGATGGCCTCAGCATCCATTAAAACAAAGCTCATGTTCATACTTCCTTTTACTCAGTGATTAGTTGGCACTCAGCACTTGGCAGAAACTTTCCTAAAACTACAAAGTATCAAAGTAGAGTTTTAGTCTGTCTTTAAGAAAATGTTTGTTTGGATGAATTATTGGAAGATGAAATAAACTCACAGCTCCAATGTTAGAAATGTAGTCAAATGAATGACTGATGGAGTTAATCTCTTAATTTTGGAGGGGGAAGGAGTAAAGCAAGGAGAGTTGGGGGCTGTTGGAGGAAGGAAAGATGAGTGAGAGCGAGGTACAAGTAGAAAAAAAAGGAAGCAGCAAAGGAGCCAGACAAGAAAGGTGAGAATGAGGGAAGGAAAGAAAGAAAAGAAGGAAGGAAGGAACATGAGGAGACCAAAAGTTTGCAGAGAAGTCAGGAAAGGAGGAGATAAGATGGCGGAAGGAAAGAGTTAGCCAGGAAGGGCGGGAACAAGGAAAGCTGATGGGATGGGTGATTTGAGGAAGAACAGATGAAGGTAAGATAAGATGGGAGGTAAAGAAGATGATTTAAAAGAAAGGGGTCTGTGAGGAAAGGAAGGGAAAGAGGAGGAGACGGGGAACGGCCCAGTGATGGAAGGATGTTGGAGGAGGTGAAAAAGGTTGTGGGGGGGGGAGATGGTGAGAATGAATGTGGTTGAGAAGGGAAGGAGTAAAGGACAGACAGAAGGAGGTAAGGGAGCAGGAAGTGTGTTAAGGCGCTGAACAATGAGTGGCAGCCTGCTGTGTTTGCTGTGTGACGGAAACGATCCACTGACCTGCTCCGTGGTTTGATTTTTTTTTCTCCCCTCTCTCCTTTCTCTGCCTCCGTTTCCTTCCAGGCTGAGTCACCACCGGAGCGCCTGAACACAGAAGAGTAAGAAGAAGAAGTCTTGAGAGAACGAGGGAGTGAAGAAAAACTGAAACAGACTGAGAGGGACGGAAGGAGGGAGGGAGGGAGAGAGACAGGGGAGTCAAAACTAAAAGAGGTGAGGAAGAGCAGGAGGACAGAAGACAGCAACAGGAAGTTGGGTCGGGTCGGCGGGGACCAGAGGAGGAAAGAGAAAGTGATCGAGGCAAAGAGAGAAAGATACAGCAACGTTGTAGACTGACACGAGCCGGCGGGGAGCACACGGACAGGTCTGAGGTCAGGTGAGAGCGGGCACCGCCCTCTGTCCCGCTACCTCTCCGACAACTGTCACCTTCACAGTCACCACACTGGGAGCACTGGGAGAACCGGTGACGAGGAGAAGCCACCATGAGCGACCAGAACGTCGTGAAGGAAGGCTGGGTCCAGAAAAGAGGTGAGGATGCTTTCACATCACATGATTCCTTCACACACTCATGTAGCTGGACCAGAACCCGAGCAGATTCAATAGGTTCAGATTTAAGTCCAGACGCCGAGGACAGAAAGACAGAGTGTTCTGTCTGATATAATCACTTACATCACATCGCTTCGACACTTAAACTGCAGAATCAGCTGATCTGTCCGATCTGAAACTGATTTCATCTGGATCAGTCCGACTCTCTGACTCCTTCTGTGTGTTTATCCGTCCATTCTCATCCTCCATCTTTGATAGTGATGTCTAGAGTCACGTCTCTACATCGGACATGTTTCTGAGTTTATTGTGTTGATAGAATAAAGACAATGAGATATTAGATTTTTTTTATGAATGGAAGGACAAAAGGAGTACATGGGAATGATAGATGGATATGAACAGGGAGTGGGAAAAGAAAGTTAGTGAGGAAGGGTGGTGGGAAGGATCACGAGGTCATAAAGGTGAAGGAGCGAGGGGAAAAGGAAAAAGATGAGGTCCAGACTTAAGCAAGAAAGAAGGAAATGAGAGAAGGATAAAGAGACATAATCGAGATCATTAAGAATGAAGGAAGGAGAGGAGGCAGAAAATGTGTGGAGAAGTCATCAATTAGTGATGGAAAGAAAGGAAGGATGTAAGATGGACGAAGAGAGAGTTAGTGGGAAAGGGAAGGCTCAATAGAAGGTCATAAGGAGATGATGATGTGAGGAAGGAGAGCTGAGGAGAAAACATGGAGGAAAGGGGTTTGAGAAGGAGAGGAAGACTGAGGGAGGAGGAAAAAGGGGAAGGATAAACAGACACGTGAAAGTTAATAAAAAGGGAGAGAAGGAAGCAGTTTGTTTTTTTGGACATTTTAAGCCTTAGAGACAGGAAGCGGGACAGAGAGACGGCTGGTGGCGACGACCCGGGGTTTCCTGCTGCTGCATCACAGCATCAGGGGTACAGTTTCAGGTGGTGTGATTGTTTTATCACTGAAAAATGGCTGATAAATCATTGGGCCATAATGTGATTTAGATTAGATGTCCATTCATTGGGATGCTCTCACACTAACCACTTGGCTGCCCTTCTCAGGTGGCTTGTTGTTTTATTTAATTTAAACTGACTGTATGGACGGATGTGAAACTTCAGCATCATCATCGGTGTGGTCTTTGCAGATAGCAGCCAAGGTGTAAATATGGCCAACGTGATCTGACAGGATTTCGTCAGTCCTGAAAGATGAAATGAAATGTTTCTGTTGTGTGCTGCACATCTGTTCTCAGCCACAGATGACGCCAGTTCTGATTTCAGTTTTTACTCATTCAAGTGACCCATTTATGACATTTTCACAAAGAGGTGTGTGTTGGTCACATGACTTGAAGGGCTTGTTGTTGGACTCAGCTCTTTGTCTAATAAAGTTCATAACAGTTGTAAATGAGTTTTAATGTTCAACGTGTGCGGACTCTTTTGCACACTTATTAACAACCCTGAAAAAGAGCTGGTGTAAATCAGACCTTAGGTCAATCATTTAACCAACACCAGGAAGTGCACCATGCTCAGGGCTCAAGCAGTCATTCTTGTTTTGATCTGGAGGAAGCTTGGTAACTTTTTGTTTTCTGGTTTTAGCTCCCATGCTTCTTCCATCATGTGGATCAAAGTGGGTCAGACTGAGCCTGATGACTCTGCTGGACTTCAGTGTCTCAGCTGGTAAACCGTCTCTCTGTGATCGAACTGGGTTTCAGTTCAGACGGGCACAGTTTGATGACACTTGTCTGAGCTGACCCGAGTGTCTCATGTGGCTCATGATTCAGGCACTTTGTTGATCAAACAACAATAATTCTAATAAGTAATGGCACACTTTCTTGGCATTCAAAATGTAACTTTGCTGACACTAACGGATCCAGATTTTTCAGACGATGTGCAGGAAAAACCTGTATTTATTTTTTGTCAAAGTTGTGTAGTTGAAGAATACAGTAGCCTCGGTCAGAACAGATCCAGCTCCATGTGGACTCAGCCTGAACCTCCCTGCCAGTTCGAAGACCTCCAAACAATGGTTGTTTACCTGCCGGACGGCGAGCAGAGCAGCGAGGCTGTGCAGCACTGCAGCTCAGTCTGAGCCACACTTGGCTGTCCTGCTATTTCCCACACTGGTCTTTGTGTGTGTGTGTTGGAGGTGTGTTTGTCTGGTCTGACCTCAGGGCTGTTGGCTGGCAGACAGGGGGAAGTTTCTCTGTGGCACTATGAGCATACAGAGGATGACCTAACACTTTAGTTCCTTCCTCTTCGGCCCCCACAAGTCCCTGAATTGTTTATTGCACCTCTGTGTACTCTTATAATTCAGCCTAACAGCCCCCTCACAGAAACTTCCCTGAGCAGCTCTGAGTGCTGTTTAACGTCTAAACTCAGAATTGAGGACAGTTTGGAAACTGGCATGTTCACCTTGAGAGGTGAAAATGTGAATCAAGCGCTAACTTTTGTGGCTGAAACATGAAGCTGAATCCTGCAGTTCCTCTACAGGCCACCAGAGTCTGGCTCCGACAGTGAGTCAGTCCAAAGACTGTAATGTTAAAAGGCCAAATAATGTTTACAGCCTGCTGCAAAAAACAGCTCTGGTCTGTAAAGCTGATTTCCTCCTTCGTGGTCACTGTGATATTTATATAACTTACTTAACTCCTGCCTCGCCCTGGTGAGGAGGGCTCATATATGCATTATGCGCAGCAGGTCACTGTGAGTGACTTCACAGTCTAAGGATTTGATTTGAATCTCCTTCTCTTTAATGCAACACTTCCTCCCTGTTGAACAGAAACAAGAAGAACACAAAAACATCAGTCAGAGGTCATTGACAGGAGGCTTCGTCCTTGAACTCCACGTCGTATCCAGGGTTAACCTGGAAATCCGGAAGTTTGACCTGTGACCCCCCAGGGATGGCCGTCATGACGTCATTGACACGTCACGGAGGCCAGCTGTAGATGACCTGGGCAGAAATGTGCATTGTTAACTAAAGTTTGAGGCGACTCTGACTTGCTGTACAGAGTTTTTTCCAGGAGGCGTTGTATTTATTGACGACTGTTTCCCTGGTTGGAAACACAACAGAGGCAGTCAGAGCTTTGTGGGCATCATCTCACTGTTTCAGAAACAGAGACGCAGCCACCTTGGTTTGTTAGGTGACGATGACGGCAGTGGGGGCCGAGTCACTGATGAGTTGTCAGAGTTAAACACCCCGAGTATCAACCAGAAAACAGCTGATGAACGGATGCTAATACCAACACAACACTGTGTGTGTGTGTGTGTATGTGACAGGATGTAACCTGTCTCCCCCCCACAGGTGAGTACATCAAGAACTGGCGACCGCGCTACTTCCTGCTGAAGACAGACGGCTCTTTCATCGGCTACAAGGACAAACCACAGGACTCGGACCTGGCCTACCCGCTCAACAACTTCTCTGTAGCAAGTATGGCGCCATCTGCACGTCCTTATGGAGGTCAAACTCCACAAACAAACGTCTGTATGACGCCGTACCCCCCCCCCCCCCCCCCCCTTCTCCAGAATGTCAGCTGATGAAGACGGAGCGACCCAAGCCCAACACCTTCATCATCCGCTGCCTGCAGTGGACCACCGTCATTGAGAGGACTTTTCACGTGGACACGCCTGATGAGAGGTGAGCCTTCGTCGTCTTCTTCCGCAGCAGCTGATGATTTGAATGGCATCAAAAATCCTTCATCCAAATTCTCACAAAAAGGCTGCAGACGGCTTCGAAAGACTTTTGACTCACAAAGATCAGAAAGTTTTTCTCTGTTGTAGATGGACAACGTCAGGAGTTTTTGAGCAGATGTGAGGATTGTTTGGACAGTGGAAGAATCTCTTTCCAGTTTTTTTTTTTTCATCAGGTCAGAATGGACAAAAATTTAGATAAAATCCCCTTCTTTCATTTATTTCCTGCTCATCAGAGCCCAGTTTGCTTTAACTGACTCAGTTACATCATCAGGATGTTTAACTAGAGCTGTCTGGCTTCTGTCTGCAATAGAAAAAGCTACAATCAGCATTCAGACCTGATTAAATAATGAATTTATAGGCCACCTGTCCAGGTTCTGTCCAATCACTGGTCCAACCAACAACTCAGAGATGAGACGTGACGTGTTTTTATCAGTTTCATAGTGGCCACAAACTCAGCGGCAGTCCTGCAGCTTCTATCTCTTTCTGACTGAGTAATAATATTTCTACCACTGCTGGTCTTAGCGTTGCAGGTTCGAGTCCAGCCTGAGGACCTTTGCTGCCCGTCATCTGTCTCCCCTAACTTTCCCTTTGAGTGGTGATTTTGCTGGTGATCAGCTGAAATCACAGCTCTCTTTGTTGATTTTGTCAGACAGCACCATGGTTTGTGGATCAGGATCAGGATCTGGGAGGTCCAGACGTCATCTCGTTCAGTATCAGTGTGAACAGCTGGGCAGTGACAGCCTGAATGTGTGCTGGTCTTTAAAACTCCAGTCCGAGTCGAGTCTAAACTCGAGTGTCTGAGTAAAGTAAAATAGAAAAGGTGGACATTAAACACAAAGTGTCGAAGTTTTAAAGTTTCATGTCCCTTCTGCGACACAATAGACACAAAAACACACTAACTAACAAATAAACGGAGTCTCTAACTTTAAAGTCTGAGTGCTGATAACGTTCAAATGCAGTTCAAGCCTTCATACTGGAGTCCTCATGATGTCGTGAATATGCTAACTGTGTGACATTTAGTGACTTTTGCAGCGTTAATTGCGTTGCATTCAAAGTTTCAATTTCATTCATCAACCACAGTCAGTCCAGTCGAGGACGAGGCTCCGACCGGGTCCTGTGATACTTATGGGGAAGTACAGAAAGATAAAGACACAACAAATTCATTCTGGTGGTTCATCATACTTTACTGTCATCATTTTTGTGAAACAGCGTTGACTTGTGTCCTGTCTGGTATTAAAAAGTCTTAGATCTAAAAGCTGTAGCAACTCTGGGATGGGCTTAATTTAGCACAGGGAGAAATGAGGCTGAAAAAACTGATCTAAAAATATCCAGAAAAATACTGACTGCTGTTGTTTCTGAGTTAATGATGAAGCAAAAATGAGCGGCTGTCCATCATCCCTTTATTTTAATGTTACCTGATCCTGTTTTCAGGCCAAGGAGTTTTAGGAAAACATACAGAATCTGTAGATTGTACAAACAGCTGAACTTAAATGAACGTTTATTTGGATTTTACAAACCACCTCCAAAACCTAGGTGTCATATTTTATTCTTTTTCCTCAAAGTGGATATTCAGCTGGAATAGAAATAAAATAAAAAGACATTTGTGTGAAATCACTTTGAAGCCATCTGGATTAGAGTCTGAAATAAAGCTCCAGATGTGAGTCCTGAAGCGGACTGGACACATCAGTCAGCGCTGTGAGAAGAAAGACAGGAAACACTATATTGTGTGTGCATTAGGACGCGTTACCTGATGTTTGTCAGTGAAAACAGTCCACTCTGTCGTTTTAATGTCTTTAACTTCTCTGAAGATTTGTAAGAAACAGCCAAAGAAAGACGAGAATGCGTCCTGCTGGCGTTTTAACCTGTTGTGTGTCGTCTCGGCGTCCTGCAGGGACGAGTGGGCCGAGGCCATCCAGATGGTGGCGGAGTCGCTGGCCAAGCAGGAGGAGGAGGGCATCCTCTGCAGCCCCACCTCCCAGATCGAGAACGTCAATGAGGAGGAGATGGACACCTCCATCAGCCACTACAAACGAAAGGTGACAGGCAAGCACGCTAATGTGAAACTAACGTTAAGCTAGCATTCTGTCACCCTGATCTCTATTAGAAGGCATATTTGTTGTTTTAAGAAGTGAAAATCATCTCTCAGTGTAGTTTTATGGCTCCGTTCTGTGACGATCTGAGGCCTCTCTAATGATTGGCCCCCAAAAAAGGCAGATTTCAGAACGCTTGATGGTGGGTCGAGGTGGGCGGGGCTTGGGGACATGGCTGAAGCTAGTGACTGTACCAGGATTTCACAGTATTAACATAGAACCTAGACTGGACACAGACCTGGACTTTTAAATCCACAAACAGCTCCTTTACTGGCTTTCTTACTTTTTTGTGTTACTTTTAGCGACATTAATCGACCAAACGTGTTGAGATGATTTTAGGAAACAGCATGGACGCCCACAGTCACATCTTCACACGCTGTTGTTGAATTATAATGAACATGAAGAAGTTATCGCAGCAGTTATGCTTGAGTAAGATGGAAAGTCTCGACAGTGAATGCTGCCTGATTTTGTGGTTGTTTGTTTTCACGAATCACACTGTGTCTCTCTGCCCAGACAATGAATGACTTTGACTATCTGAAGCTTCTGGGCAAAGGCACTTTTGGGAAAGTCATTCTGGTGAGGGAGAAGGCCAGCGGCACCTACTACGCCATGAAGATCCTCAAGAAGGAAGTCATTATAGCCAAGGTGCTTTCACCGCTCATTTTATTTTGAGAAGGTCCAATACCAGTTTCTTGTCACTGTTGTATTTTTGTTTGATTTCTGTGTTTCTATTTTTAATCCAAATGACTTCGCTCCTCGATGAACCTGACGTGTCTTTGTCAGTAGTAGAAGAAGAAAAGCTCATCTGCTCTTTTCGTCTTCTCCCCTCACAGGACGAAGTCGCTCACACGCTCACAGAAAGTAGGGTATTAAAAAACACTCGGCATCCGTTCCTAACCGTGAGTATCAAACATGGCGCCCAGACACACCTGAGCTGCTGCTGCCGTGAGCTTGTTTGGGATTTACAGATTTAGAGATTAAACGCTTCAGCTCAAACACGTGTCTGATATCAGCTGGATGGATTCAGACCACACGGCTTCTGTTATTTAAAAGTAAAGAAAAGAATGACTGAGAACAGTTAAACCAACATCTCTGTGTGTTGTGTTACAGTCTCTGAAGTACTCGTTCCAGACTAAGGACCGGCTGTGCTTCGTGATGGAGTACGTGAACGGAGGAGAGGTGAGACGGACTGAACGATCGCTGATAGATAGATGTTACGGTGTGATTCAGAGAGTTAGCAGGAAGCGGTCGCTGCTCCGACTGCGATGAAAGCGTCCTGATGGTTTCAGTTTCCCTCTGTTAACAAATGCCAACCGACAAACATCAGGTCGACAACGACGACGACAACAAGCTCTGCTCATTGGCTGGAGGCTGAGGAGGTGAAGTAGCATCAATGAGAATGGATTATTATCAGCTGGCCCGCCATCTTGAAACCAGTAGATGATTTATCAGTGGAAGAGAAGGTGGCTGTGCTCTGTACTCTCAGTCTGTCAGTCACACAGTAGCCCCGCCTCCTCCCTGGTCTGTTTCCCGGTAAATGGAGCATTAGTAAGGTTAATGAGGATGAATCACAGGGTAGGGTGGTAGGGCAGGACCATCTCAGCCCCCAGATGAAAAGAGTCTGACTTGTTTTTCTTCTTCAGCTGTTTTTTCACTTGTCAAGAGAAAGAGTTTTTTCGGAGGACCGCACTCGTTTCTATGGCGCCGAGATTGTCTCAGCTCTAGACTACCTGCATTCTGCCAAGATCGTGTACCGTGATCTGAAGGTGAAGCACTCCTGTCCAACACCTGGAGGGGTCGGGGGGGCTGTTACTTTAATCAGTAGAAGTATTTTTTACTCTTCTCCTTGTGATCATCAGCTGGAGAACTTAATGTTGGACAAAGACGGGCACATCAAGATCACCGACTTCGGCCTCTGCAAAGAAGGCATCACTGACACTGCCACGATGAAGACCTTCTGTGGGACACCAGAGTACCTGGCTCCTGAGGTCAGAGGTCACACCCGACGGACACTTGTGCTTACACATAAATTAAAATGAGTGAGACTGTGGCACCTCACGATGATCTCAGACTGATATCATGCTGATGTCAGGCTGATCTCAGGCTGATCTCAGGCTGATCTCAGGCTGATGTCAGGCTGATCTCAGGCTGATCTCAGGCTGATCTCAGGCTGATGTCAGGCTGATCTCAGGCTGATCTCAGGCTGATATCACGCTGATCTCAGGCTGATCTCAGGCTGATGTCAGGCTTATATCAGGCTGATCTCAGGCTGATCTCAGGCTGATGTCAGGCTGATATCACGCTGATCTCAGGCTGATCTCAGGCTGATGTCACGCTGGTTCCTCTGTCCTGTACTCTCTCTGACCCCTCAGTGGAAGTTCCTTCAAGAGTAGCTGCATATTTTCTTTAAAACAAAGTTTCATGTCAAAAACTGATCTCACTTCCTCTGAAAAGCGGTTTTTGGAAGTTATTTTTACTCCCAGAGGAATTGAAAGAGGATATCAAATAAGTCAAAATCAGAAATAGCTCCATCAGAAGGAAAACATGCACAGAGTTTTGTTTGATGTTCAAACAGAGTGAAGAGAGTGTTTTCTTAAACGCCAGCGATCTGACAGGAACTCAAAGGTAAAACTGTTGTGTCTGCCTGATGTGTCGTCAGGTGTTGGAGGACAACGACTACGGCCGGGCGGTGGACTGGTGGGGTCTGGGCGTGGTGACGTACGAGATGATGTGTGGCCGCCTGCCGTTCTACAACCAGGACCACGAGAAACTGTTTGAGCTCATCCTCATGGAGGAGATCAAGTTCCCGCGGACCCTGTCGGCCGACGCCAAGTCACTGCTGTCGGGACTCCTCATCAAGGACCCCAACAAACGGTATGAAGAGAGACACCGCAGATCAGGATCCTTTCTATCCATTTCATGAACTGATATTTAGATATATATTTACTTTTTTGGTCCCAAACTGGGATTTTCCTGCAAACAGTATGGACAGAAACAAAGGCTGCAACCTAACATGGCGCCATCTTACTATTATTGAGAGAATTAGGTAGTCAGGTGACCTGGAAGTAAAGGTTAATAATTCAAAATAAAAGCTGGAAGAAGCTGAAACAATATTTTAGAAATGTGTAAAATTATTAAAATGATCATTTTTGCCTTTTTGGTTTTAAATAAACCAAGAAGCAGCCTGAAGGTCCCTGGACCTGAGCCCAGAAAGGTTTAGTGTGTCTATGCCACTTAACAACGCACACACACACACACACACACACTTCACATGAGCGGGGGATGGTTTGAATCAACTCTTTGACTCCCGTTAACGTCGTCCATATACGGAGAGACAGGAAGCAGGACGGAGGAAGTGAGAATCAACTCAACTTTACTCAGACTGTTAATATTAAATTTGCCTGAAAAGACAATAACATCCACTAATGCACTTGTCACCATTTAGCGGAATGGCGGGAGTGGCCATTATCCTGGGAAACCCGTTCTGTTCCCAGCCTGATGGGACTTATAATCCCGCCAGCTCAGATCAAATGTAACTCTAAATAAAACACATCATCCTTTGTGGCCCGTTGACCTGATCCTTATTCACAGGACAGACATTGTGAAATGGTTTGTCTTGTGTATCCCAGCCCCCCCTGTTCACGCCACCTTTTAGACAGCTGGAGTTAAGCCAGAACCTCTTAATGATAATTGGTATTCAATGAAAGTGCTGTTGCACGAGGGCGGCCGGAGGCTGCTGTTAGTCTCCCACTCTGATAATCCCGAGGCGTTTTCTGCCTCTGACGAAGAACGCAGCGAAAAGAGCGAACTCGTTCACCCCGGACGGTTATTTTGGGATCAGTAGCAGGTGGATATTCTGGTTCCAGCGATGGAGACTTTGTAAATGCGCCATTTGATGTCTGACTTCAGCGTCTTCATCTTCTCCTTCTCCTCTGTTCGTTGACAGACTGGGCGGCGGACCGGATGACGCTAAGGAGATCATGCGACACAGTTTCTTTGGCACAATCGACTGGCAGGACGTCTACGACAAGAAGGTGAGAGCAGGATTTAGCTGCGAGACGTCATCTTATCTTCAGTGGTAATTTATTCAAAAAGCGTACCTGAGATATTCTGGTAACAGGGTTACCTAATTTTTCAAAAGAAGTCTGGCTGGGATAAAAACTCCGAAATAGAACAGAAAAGAAAAAATGACTTCATCTTCATTTGGAGTCCAAACTCATCGTGTCCACCCGACAGACAGAGACTTTCCAGGCACAGCAGGACCTCGTCACAAGTAACATTTGACTTGGCTTTTATTTATTTTAAATGAATTCAACATCTGAAAGGGACGAGTGTGGCTTTTAGCAGAGACTTTACAAACGTCTGTCAGGTAAAATCAACGAGCAGCTCTCTGATTTATTTGTCAGGTCTGTGCTCTGTTTCTGGTTCCATCCAGCTTCCTCCCTAAAACACCAACACTCGTTGTTTTCCAGCAGTCAGAGAGCAGACCAGACACACTCCACCGATGACGGTCGTCTTTCAGCTGAAAGTGAAACATAACATTTGTCAAACTCCACAATAAGAGCGTCTGTAGCTTCAGGTGTCCGAACACACAAACCTCCGACAGGAAGTGATGTAAAGGCTCTTTTTTTTTTTTTTTATCATAAACAGAGAAATCTTGTTTCAGTAACTTTGCAAACAAAAATGTTGAAATATGTGAAATATTTCTGGTTTCAGCTGGTTGGATGAGAAACTTTGCTGATTCACAGATATAAAAAAAAACCCATCTTAAATCTTTATAATTAAAAGAGAATTTTGTTGTTGACACACGCTGACCTTTAACTCAGCTCATTCACTTCCTGTGTGTTGCAGCTGGTCCCGCCCTTCCAGCCCCAGGTCAGCTCGGAGACGGACACGCGTTACTTTGACGAGGAGTTCACAGCACAGACCATCACCATCACTCCGCCGGAAAAATGTGAGTCTCCGAATGATTGAGGATAAAAAACCAGCTGAGGCGTTTGACTGAACTCCCGGCGGCGCGACACAGTCAATCCAATGTAATATTTACCGCTTCAGGAGGAGGGTTCATGTATTTACTGTTTATATTGGAATTCTATTTAGTTACATTTAGTGAACTTTACTACAGTATACAGCAAAGGCTGATGGGAATAAATGACTACGTGGGGCTCTTCCTCTGGAGCCTGAGTTCATCTTTTTGTTGGTGTGATGTTTAGCTGCGATGCTAACAAGACTAAAACCTAACTGAGGTTTTATTCTTCTGTGAGACTTGAAATACTTGGATACTTCATTAAAGTGCAGCTGGGGCTAATGGGAAGTGTTTGTGTCCCTGCAGACGATGAGGACGGGATGGACGCGGCGGACAACGAGCGAAGGCCTCATTTCCCACAGTTCTCCTACTCAGCCAGCGGGCGGGAGTGAGCGCTCCGGCCCCGCCCGCCAGTCTCGTCCCCATTCGTGGCCATTTTGAGGAAAACACGTAGCCATTTTAGGAAAAAAGAATACCAGTCTCCCCTCTTTTTCTCCTTCTCTGTCTTTTTAGGGACTTTAAAAGAGGTTTTTGCACAGTGGGATAGACTCCAGCCGGTCTCCCCACACTAAAAAAATACGTCTCCTACATTTTCAGCGCTATTTACTGCAGAAGGCAATGTTTTTGTTATTTATTTTTTCTCTCCGTCAGTATTCAGTTGTCGACCCAGGTTGTGTTCAGCTCTATTTTTTTGTTCTTTGTCGTTCCTGCCCTTTTTCCTCTTCTTCTTCTTCTTCTTTTGACTTTTTGCACTTGGTTTGGAAGAGCCGTTTTAGGGAACAAAAAACCAAAAATGTTGCCTTACGTGTGCAGATGTTTCGTATCATACCGACAGGGTGTTTTTGGGAGAGGGGCGGGTGGGTTTGGGGTTGTGAGGGGTCATTCTTAGTTGAGAATAAGTGCATGGCTCGTGGTTCACTCGAAAAAACAACAAAACAAAACAAAAAAAAAAAAAAACAAGACAAAAAAAACTAAAAAAGCTTTTCTTTTACGCACCCATTAGCCATGGCAGCACACATTCCCCGACCCCATGGCAGCGACATCACCGTCTACAGGTTCAGAGACAAAAAGCAGAAAGGGCGAGTCTGTATCATTCCCTTCATCGTTAAATATTTTTTAACACATTTCTTCATTTTATTTCATTTTTCCCTCTTGCGCTTTACTTTTTAAGTTGTTCTTTTATTTTGAAACAGGAAACACTAAACTGCCAGAAACTGCACAGTTCACTCAGGCGCCACAGAGCACAACCGCGTTCAAACTCAGCTAACCGCTCCAGCTTTCCACAGCCGGCAGGGGAACGAGGCCTTTCTCTGCTTTCTCACTGCTTCTCCTCCTCCTCCCACCTCCACTCTTCTGTTTCCTCATCGTAGCTGTAGGACTAGTGGAATGGATGTTTACACGGGGAAACGTGGCTTAATGTATGTTTGTAACGTATGTATGTGGGACATGGGAGTGAACCTTATGCTGTCATAGCACACACACACAGTTTACACTCAGAAACAGGAAGTAGGCGTGAGCTCAGTTTACTCCACTCAGACCAGGATCAGCTTTTCTCTGTCTCTGGGACTGAGGACAGGACGGACGGGTTGGACTTCAGAAGACCGACTGTTGGGTCACTGTCGTCTCCTCCAAAACTCTTTATTTGTAAATTTCATCTCCCCACGTGATGATCTGAGTGCTGCTACGATCCTGAATCCTGATTATTTATTAACTATTTATTTATTTATTTGTCGCCCTGAGTCGAGTCAAATTTCAATCAAAAGTTTGAGAGCGTTCATGTGAAGCAGGCGTTTGCGGGGTTGCACGTCGATTTGCATTCACACAAAAGTTAGAAAACAGAAACGGGCCGTGACGGTTTGTGAGCCTCCAGTTTGTCATTTGGCTGTCGGCCATCTTGGTTTTTTGAATCGAGGATGAAAAAAAACTGCCAGATGTGAATATCTTTAGCCCGATCCCGTTGGTTCAGGTCTGAGGGGCGTCCGGAGTAAAACCGGATGGTCTGACTCTGATCTGGTTTAAACCCCCTCTTTGGTTTGTTTGTGGGGAAAACTGAAGTTCCTGGTCCTGTCCTGCTCAGAGTTTGGGGACGCACACACAGACACTAACAGAAACGAGGCTTCCAGCTGCAGACGCGTTTCTCCCGTCAGTATTATCACAAATTCATCTCTACACATTATTTTATCCGAACTGAGGGGATCAATAAATCACTAATCATGTCACAGATCACGAGAAAACTGAGCCGTGAGACACTCATGTATGAAGACTGTGAGGAAAAAAGTCGAGTCGCCCCAAAACTTCTTGATGTAAATATGCAATGCCTTTTTTTGTTTTGTTTGTTTGTTTGTTTTTGTCTTTAGTGGCATCTTGACGAGACAAACTTTTTTTTCTGTGGCCGTACTTCAAGCTTGCTGATGAGAATATTGTGACTGAAAAAACAAAAAACAGAAACAAACAACAACTAAAAAAAAAACTGCCTCAGAAAATATCTCAAAAGAAGGAAAAAACGACACGCGTCAGACTGAAGCCTCCCTGTTCCTTTTCTATTATTTTCCTTTTTTCGGGTTGATGGCAACGACTCAACTCGTCTTCGTCCACGGAGGCTGTCTCCATGGAGACAAACCCCGCCTTCCACCTTCCTGTTGGTCGCCATGGTCCCCAAACATGATGGATCCCAAACGTGACAGTGACTGAGAAAACACACAGCGGGACCATGGAGGACTTTCTTTATTTTTGCAGTGCTGGTTTCATCGGGTCGTTCCAATCCCATCATCCTTTGCTCCTTCCTCCTCCCCCTCTTTTGTACCCGAGTTTGTTTTATTTATGTTGGTCATTCTAGACAGTGTTACCGTGTATGTCGTCAAAAAAGGCACCTCTTGAAAGTCGCTGAAGGAGGATGATGAAGATGCTGATGCTGATGATGATGTTGAAGATGATGATGATGATGATGATGATGATGATGGATGCATTAACTGAAGTCTCTATTCTCTTTTTTGTTTGTTTGTTTGTTTGTTTTTCTTTTTGGACCGTTTGCTTGTTTGTTTTCTTACCAAAACATTAGGGCAAGACCCCCGTAGTGGACTTGCGTTGCCGTGGTAGTATTTATTTTGAATTAAATTAAAAAGAAATACATTTCAGGGTTTCTGCTGTTGTGACTCTTTATTTCAGCTTCTATTTTCCTCTAAACAGGAGCATCATTTATCAGACTCTCAGTTTCCATGAAAGTTCCATTTTCTACATTTAGACTGAAGAAGGTAAAAAAAAGTCTGATCCGAAGTATTTTATTTATTTCTTACGTGAAATGATGAATCTAGACTAGTTTGGTGCTGAACTTCAGCCTCTCGTGGATGAATTACAAAAACAAAGGAAAAAAATATTCCCAAAAAAATGTAACTTATTTTTCCTGTTTTCAGTTTAACAGATGAGGAAAAAAAACACAGGAAAATGTTTTAAATCCATAAACCAGATTTTTTGGCCTCTCCGGGCCTCCGTACACGACTGCTCTGATTTCCTCCAAAAATAAATAACGTTAACACGTTAAATCCAGAGCCAGCAGCAGGACCGGCTCTCCTCTTCCTGTTCCGCCTCCTCAGAGGACGAACCCCTCTTCACTCCGGTATGGCAGGAGGCCAGTCCACGTCCACAGACTGAGGACAGACACAGAGACAGACAGTTGGTCCAATGTTTGTCTGAACATGAGGCGTTAAAGGTCTGAGTGGAGGAATCGAACCTCCACGTCCAGCTCCAGGATGTCTGTGTCCGTCTTCAGCAGCTGACAAAGGTTCGGGTTGGTGCGGCCGAAGTCTCCGTGGACGAACTCTTTGATGTAGCTGAGGCTGCTGGTTAAGGAGCGTTTGGTTAGTCTGCCTCTAAACCTGGACCTGGACCGTCTCTAAACCTGGACCGCCCTTAAACCTGAACCTGAACCGCCCTTAAACCTGGACCTGGACCGTCTCTAAACCTGGACCTGAACCGCCCTTAAACCTGGACCGTCTCTAAACCTGGACCTGAACCGCCCTTAAACCTGGACCTGGACCGTCTCTAAACCTGGACCATCCTTAAACACGGGCCGTCTCTAAACCTGGACCTGGACCGTCTCTAAACCTGGACCGCCCTTAAACCTGAACCTGGACTGTCTCTAAACCTGGACCTGGACCATCCTTAAACCTGGACCTGGACCTGGACTGGTGAGTCCACTGGTGTTTGTAACAGACACCCTGGCTCATCTGAAGGAGGATACGTCCCGGCCTGGGTCTTCAGGCCCAGGTAGAAGTGATGTGGATCCAGGAAGCGGGTGTTCATGCTGTGGATGACTCGCTGTCTGACGGCCAGCGCCCGGCGGTGCAGGACCCTCAGAGGGGTCTTCTGATCCAGAGTCAGCTCCTGACGGGACAAACAAACAACAACAGTGACGACGCTGACTGTTGTTTCACTTCGTTCTGTTGAGTTTTGTTGTGGATTTTTTGCTATAACACCTTTTTTGTTAAAAACGTTCTGCTTTCACTTTTATTTTTACGACAGAGAGAGACAGGAAGTCAGATTGAACCTGTGATGCTGCCGTTTTATGAATCCACACTGTGAATCGTACATTTTGTCTGTGTGTTGTGTGTCCTGTGTTGTCGTGACCTTGATGTCGTCGATGAAGGTGATGTCTTCGCTCCTGATGGGTTTCTGGGTCCAGATCAGCGCCGTGTAGGACTTTGTCTTCTCCTCCTCCCCCTCCTTCATTCGACTCATGGCCTCTCTGCAGTTAAAGCACAGTCTTTAATCACATGTGGTAATGATATGACGATGATAAACAGAGGAGGAGCTTCTGGTGGATCAATAAAAAAAGATTATTACCTGGAAACCACCTGCAGGTCTCTCACTCTGATTTTGTCTGACGATTTGTTTATGGTCTAAAAACAAGCAACAAACTAAGAGTGAGAATGTAGAAACCTTAGAAAGGTTGTTGTTCAGGTCCAGGTTGGATTCATCTCACACCTCCAGCGTTTTATTTCAAGGTCCATATTATTTCTGTCTTATTTTGACCATATGGACCTTCAACTCATCGGTTTTAGGAAGCTGAGATTCCACTCTGGACCAAACTGTGGAGATGAAACAACACAACACCTCCTGCAGCTGCTTCATCTCTGCTCTGTTGAATCTGGATTTATGAGGATTCAGGATCTCCATCGCAAACGGACGACCTGCACCAACGAGACCCAGACAAGTCAGGCTTCACTCAACAGAAAAGCCTCAGTGAGTGAAGCTCAAAGCTGGGTTACCGTTTCCAAGAGTCCGGACGTCCACGTCTTCCCGACCAGATGAGGAGAAATTAAAACCTGGAACAAGATGGAGACGTTCAGGACTGAGGACAGCTGATCCAGCTCAGAGGAGGAGCTGGTGGTCCAGTTTTTGGTCTCTGCTCCTCTGACCTCTGACCTCTGACCTTCTGGGGGGAGCGTTGACTCACCGTTGGCTCTGAAGGCCGACAGGATGGGCGCTGCGATCAGCTCCTCCACCGAGGACTCCATCCTCCTCTCTCCATCGATGACCCAGGGAGTCTGAGGCAAACTGCGACAGAACTTGTTGTATCGGCCTGAAAATCAGGAGGAAGAATTTGAATCTGACCTGAAACAGCAGCATGACTCCTGTCTGCCATACCTGCTACGAACACAGACGTGTGGAGACACTGGATGTCCTGGAGGCTGCATGAGGAGGACGGCTGCACCGGAGGACAAGGATAGAGTCTGCAGGGGAAAAAAACAACAACTCAAACTTCACTCCTCAGAAAACCAGGATGGACACAATCTGATTTGGTGGTGACGCTCACTTCAGAAATCTGCCGTCAGATGTTTTCTCCAGAGCTTTGATCACGGCCATCCGCGTGAACACCGACTGCTCAAAGACACAAAACGTCACAGAGAGTCTGAGGAACATGAACTCATGTTCATGCTTTTTTACACCAACATGTCTGAGCGGCGTATGTTGTCCTTTCTGTTTAATGAAAGTTAATCAGAATTTAAATGTAAAAAAAGGGAGGAAAGGTCACCTGTTTGTTCTTGGTAGGTTTGAAACAGTCGGGACACACTGATGCACTGTGGGAAGGACAGAGCAGGAGGCGGAGAGTCGTTTAGAGTCACGTGACACTCAAACATGATGTGCAGCAACTGATGGCGTCGTACTCACAGGAAGTGACAGTCTGAGTCTGTTGCCTCATGAGTGAACTCCACGCCGACCTCGAACGCACTCTGAGAAAAATAAGACTACGTCAGCTGAACAGCTGCCATCTGACACAGAAAACTGGGAGTTTGAAAATGATCCGGTCATCTGTGATCCTTGAATGAACTCTTGCCTTGGTAACCACGGAAACGCCCCCCAGCTCCTTGGCGACCAGGCCCTGCATGATCCACTTGAAGGCCTCCTTCACCTGGATGACGTCATCCTTATCGAGCGTCAGGCCTTTTTGTCTGAGTGGTGACAGAGTTCAAGTTAAACCTTCAATCCTGCCTGACTGACTGTTTCTGACCGACTGTCTCTGACCGACTGACTCTGACTGAATATTTCTGACCGTCTGTTTCTGACCGGCTGTCTCTGACCGACTGTTTCTGACTGATTGTTTCTGACCGGCTGTCTCTGACCGGCTGTCTCTGACTGTTTCTGACCGTTTCTGACCGACTGTCTCTGACCGACTGTTTCTGACTGACTGTCTCTGACTGACTGTTTCTGACTGAATATTTCTGACCGACTGTTTCTGACCGACTGTTTCTGACTGATTGTCTCTGACCGACTGTCTCTGACCGACTGTCTCTGACCGGCTGTCTCTGACCGACTGTCTCTGACCGGCTGTCTCTGACCGGCTGTCTCTGACCGACTGTTTCTGACCGACTGTCTCTGACCGACTGTCTCTGACCGGCTGTCTCTGACCGGCTGTCTCTGACCGGCTGTTTCTGACCGACTGTCTCTGACCGACTGTTTCTGACCGACTGTCTCTGACCGACTGTTTCTGACCGACTGTCTCTGACTGACTGTCTCTGACTGACTGTCTCTGACCGGCTGTCTCTGACCGGCTGTCTCTGACCGGCTGTCTCTGACCGACTGTCTCTGACCGACTGTTTCTGACCGGCTGTCTCTGACCGACTGTCTCTGACCGACTGTCTCTGACTGAATATTTCTGACTGATTGTTTCTGACCGACTGTCTCTGACCGACTGTCTCTGACCGACTGTTTCTGACTGACTGTTTCTGACCGGCTGTCTCTGACCGGCTGTTTCTGACCGGCTGTCTCTGACCGACTGTCTCTGACTGAATGTTTCTGACCGACTGTCTCTGACCGACTGTCTCTGACCGACTGTCTCTGACCGGCTGTCTCTGACTGAATAT
This sequence comes from Echeneis naucrates, assembly GCF_900963305.1. Classification (NCBI taxonomy): domain Eukaryota; kingdom Metazoa; phylum Chordata; class Actinopteri; order Carangiformes; family Echeneidae; genus Echeneis; species Echeneis naucrates. Next base: position 1,034,531 of record NC_042511.1, on the reverse strand, counting down.
TTCTGACCGACTGTTTCTGACCGACTGTTTCTGACCGACTGTTTCTGACCGGCTGTTTCTGACCGGCTGTCTCTGACCGGCTGTCTCTGACCGGCTGTTTCTGACCGGCTGTCTCTGACTGATTGTCTCTGACTGATTGTTTCTGACCGACTGTCTCTGACCGGCTGTCTCTGACTGAATATTTCTGACTGATTGTTTCTGACCGGCTGTCTCTGACTGATTGTCTCTGACTGACTGTTTCTGACTGATTGTCTCTGACTGACTGTCTCTGACTGAATGTTTCTGACTGGCTGACTCTGACCGGCTGTACATGAAACATGAAACACAAACATCTGTAAGTGGTCATTTGTACGGGACAGAATATACACGACTGTCTGTACACGATAAAATGTCAAACACATTTATTTACCCGATTTCCTCCTTCACATGAAGCCAGCAGGAATTCTGCAGGTCACACAAAGGAAAAGACTGAATCAGTCCAAACATTCATATTTGATTCATTCCTGAAGTCAAAATAGATTTCTGACATGGACACAATTATCTGGGAAATGTGGACCGACTCACACGGACACACACGGACACACACTGACCTCGCGGACACACAGCTGAGCCGGCAGAGAGACGGACAACACCAGCGTGTCAAACTGGTAGTTTTGTGCCTTCACTGTCTCTGCTATCTGTAAAAATAAAAATAAAATTCATCTCAGTGATGAATGAAGCCCAGACACACACAGACACACAGACACACACACACACAGACACACACACACACACACACACCTTTGCAGCCTGAGCTGGACCGCAGAATTCCTGCAGGATTCCCAGACAGACCACACAGACGTTTGACTCTTCATCCTTCAGTTCAGCAGCAGCTTCATCTTCGCTCTCCAGTTTAGTTCTTTTGCTCGGGGGCTCTTCAGGAGCTTCTGACCCAGGTGCATTGTGGGACTTGTTGTTCTCTTCCGTGGGCTCTGTTGAATCCTGACTGTTTTCTGTGTTGCTGACGAAAGTTCGCAGTTCCTTCAGTGTCTCCTGTGAGCGGCGACAGAACGACAGTTTAAGAGGCAGAGCGTTTTAAAGCAGGAATGAACGAACGCAGCACGGCTCCTGCCTGTGGCGGTCGTCTGTAGGCCGACTGGACCCGAACGCAGCAGAATCTGAGGATGCAGCGCGAGCAGCAGCCGGCAGAGAGCAGCTTCTGGACGATGGGCTGGTCCTTCTGCGTCAGGGGCAACATGGCTGCTGGGGGGGGGCAGACAACGGGGGGGGAACAGACACACAACAGGAGGGGGGAGAGACAGACAACGGGGGGGGAAAACAGACACACAACAGGAGGGGGGAGAGACAGACAACGGGGGGGGAACAGACACACAACAGGAGGGGAAACAGACACACAACGGGGGGGAAACAGACACACAACAGGAGGGGAAACAGACACACAACAGGAGGGGAAACAGACACACAACAGGAGGGGGGAGACAGACAACGGGGGGGGAACAGACACACAACAGGAGGGGGGAGACAGACAACGGGGGGGAAACAGACACACAACAGGAGGGGGGAGAGACAGACAACGGGGGGGAAACAGACACACAACAGGAGGGGGGAGACAGACAACGGGGGGGAAAACAGACACACAACAGGAGGGGGGAGACAGACAACGGGGGGGGAAAACAGACACACAACAGGAGGGGAAACAGACACACAATGGGGGGGGGGAGACAGACAACGGGGGGGGGGAAACAGACACACAACAGGAGGGGGGAGAGACAGACAACGGGGGGGAAAACAGACACACAACAGGAGGGGGGAGAGACAGACAACGGGGGGGAAACAGACACACAACAGGAGGGGGGAGACAGACAACGGGGGGGAAAACAGACACACAACAGGAGGGGAAACAGACACACAATGGGGGGGGAGAGACAGACAACGGGGGGGGGGGAAACAGACACACAACAGGAGGGGAAACAGACACACAATGGGGGGAGAGAGACAGACAACGGGGGGGGGGGAACAGACACACAACAGGAGGGGGGAGAGACAGACAACGGGGGGGAAAACAGACACACAACAGGAGGGGGGAGACAGACAACGGGGGGGAAAACAGACACACAACAGGAGGGGAAACAGACACACAACAGGAGGGGGGAGACAGACAACGGGGGGGGGAAACAGACACACAACAGGAGGGGGGAGAGACAGACAACGGGGGGGAAACAGACACACAACAGGAGGGGGGAGAGACAGACAACGGGGGGGAAACAGACACACAACAGGAGGGGGGAGAGACAGACAACGGGGGGGAAACAGACACACAACAGGAGGGGAAACAGACACACAACAGGAGGGGAAAGACACACAACAGGAGGGGAAACAGACACACAACGGGGGGAGAGACACACAACAATAACAATATGAGCTCATATTTGTTGTTCTTAATATTATAATTTACATTACATTTGTCATTTACTTTGAGGGTTGAAATGCTGAAGGTCTAAATTGAGGATCCGTGTATTCTGCGGATTTCTACAGCAAATCAGAGAAATCTAGAAAAGTCAGGAATAGTTCAGATCTACTGCCGACGCATACATGGAGTATTTTAAAAATGTGCTGTTGATGCTTTGACCCGATAAATAAATAAATCTATCCACAGATATCGATCGATATTTACTGCATCACTGCTCGAGCATGACTCTGATGGATGCTAGGCTAACTCGGCTAAGACCGAGCTTTACAGACTCAGTGAGGAAGCGAACAGTTCAGCCGGAATAAACAGACATACCTGAAACAAACCGGCCGTGAAGATGAAACTTTATTTCACAGAAATATGAAGTAAAGGAAGCAGACAGAGTTCAGTTAGCTGTTAGCTGTTAGCATCTTCATCCACAAGCCTTCTCAGCCCCCAAAGACAAAGCTAATCAACCGAAGTCATCTCGACTCACCGCAGATGTTAAATGTAATTATTAAAAACGCTTTAATGACCTTTTCCTCTTAATTTTTAAATTAAAAGTCAAAATTTTGTCAAAATTAACCGCTCTGAATCAATAAAAACACTAAAATTCCGTCCTGTCACATCGGTGATCGACGCTTCCCGTCTGCCGACGTCATCTCTAGGCGCAGGGCGGTTGACAGCCGGGTCCTTCTCTCCGTCGCAGCCCGTGGATCTGGAAGGTTCCGACAGGGACCGGCAGCAGAATCTGAGCCCATCCGAAGCCGAACCTCCGTCTCACGGCGCCGGGACTCGTCCGTCCGGCTCTGAATACTGTGCCAAATCTTCCGGTTGGATTATTTAGTCACGATGCCCGAACCGATGGCGGCACCGAAAGCCTCAAACAAAGGAGGGGCGTATGTGGACCGCGACAAACCGGCCCAGATCCGGTTCAGCAACATCTCTGCCGCTAAAGGTGAGCTAAAGCTAACAAACAAGATTTCAGACTTCCATCATCCGATCCCCCAAATTCACACTGGTCCGGGTCCGGGTCAGTCTGGATCTGGATTTGGACCGCGCCGGTACAAAAGCTCATTACGTGAAATCCCAATTTAACCCTCACGCTTAATATTTAACATTCATAAAGGCGGCAGCAGAAAGAGTTCCTCCTCCTGCAGGTCTTTTCGGTTCGGTTCGGTTCAAATTCTCTCACTTTGCAGAAGTTTGCATCAGAATCGGGTTTTAGTTCCCTCAGAACCGCAGCAGGAGCTGACAGGAAGCATGACAGGAGTTCGGTTTGAGGTCTGTGCGGCCTGATGCTCATGACTCAGCTGCTCCAACCGGCTGATGTTGATGAGAAGATTAGAAAGTAGAAGCTTTAATGGATGATGTGGAAATTGATGCAGATGATGATTTCTCACACAAAATTAAAATAAAAGGGAAAAAAAAATCAAATTTGTCTTCGTGTCAGTAATTTCTGAGGGTCACAGATCTGCAGTACACAATTAACAGAAGTGATCTAGTGAGGCTGCCAGGCTTTTAGCTAAAGCACAAATTATATTGGACATGCATTCATAAATGTGATTGTTGTCTCCTCTTTGTCTCTCAGCTGTCGCAGATGCCATCAGAACAAGCCTGGGACCCAAAGGCATGGACAAGATGGTCAGGAAACAGGTTTTGGCTTGAAGTGAATTGGACCCAGGTCCTGTGTCAGACACGTGTCTCTAAGCAGAAGCTGCTTTTCTGTTTCTCAGATTCAGGATGAGAAAGGTGATGTGACCATCACCAATGACGGCGCCACCATCCTGAAGCAGATGCAGGTGCTCCACCCTGCTGCCAAGATGGTACGTTACAGTTGGCGCTAACAAGGCTGACACGTTTTACTCAACATTTTCCTTTTGTTGATTTTAACATGAACCCTTTCCGGCCTTTGGTTGAAATGTATTTGTGTGTTTCAGCTGGTGGAGTTATCCAAAGCTCAGGACATCGAGGCAGGAGATGGCACCACCTCTGTGGTGGTGATTGCTGGAGCGCTGCTGGACGCCTGCTCCAAACTGCTGCAGAAAGGTGAGACCTTCAGAGGACGGAAGATAAATAAAAACTTTTTACTTTGTGTGTAATTCATTAGTGCAGCACATTGGTGTGTCACCTTGTCATCAGTGAACATGAATAATGTTAAACATTGATGCGTTACGATCAGCTGCTGTCTCTCTGGTCAGGTATCCACCCCACCATCATCTCTGAGTCCTTCCAGAAGGCCGTGGATAAAGGCGTGGAGGTGCTGACTGGCATGAGCCGGCCGGTGCAGCTGAGCGACCGGGAGACGCTGCTGAACAGCGCCACCACGTCACTCTGCTCCAAGGTGGTGTCGCAGTACTCCAGCCTGCTGGCGCCCATGAGTGTGGACGCCGTCATGAGAGTCATCGACCCGGCCACCGCCACCAGTGTCGACCTGCAGGACATCAAAATCATCAAGAAGCTTGGGTGAGTTCAGTTCAACGTGCTCAAACTTTTTTTCTTCTTCCCCCCATGTTAGTTTTAAGTTGGACTGAACTGGGAAGCAGTGAAGTGATGTGATAAAGTGGCTGCATTTGATTTCCAGTGGGACCATTGATGACTGCGAGCTGGTGGACGGCCTGGTGTTGACCCAGAGGGTGGCCAACACCGGCGTGACCCGTGTTGAAAAGGCCAAAATTGGCCTCATCCAGTTCTGCCTGTCCCCCCCAAAAACCGATGTGAGTCTCAGGAGGAAACAACAAACTCTTCATACTTTGTTTGATTTCTTTCTGCAGCTTTTTCCGTCAGAAGATAAATATGATGAATTTATTTTTGAGTTCCAAAAGAACAAATTTAACTCTAAATTCGTTTAAACTTAAAGTCAGCTGATTGTGTTTTGTAGATGGACAACCAGATTGTGGTCTCAGACTACGCCCAGATGGACCGCGTCCTTCGGGAGGAACGTGCTTACATCTTAAACCTGGTGAAACAGATCAAGAAGGCTGGCTGCAACGTGCTGCTCATCCAGAAGTCCATCCTCAGGTGCACACGCCCACACGAACAGGTGCTGGTTTCTGTGTCCGTCTTAAGTATGTGTATTTGGTACTAACCACAAACTGTCTCATGACAGAGACGCTCTGAGTGACCTCGCCCTGCATTTCCTCAACAAGATGAAGATCATGGTGGTTAAAGAGATCGAGAGAGAAGAAATCGAGTTCATCTGCAAGGTCAGCCTCCTCAAAGTGTTTACAGCAGCTCAGTTTGTATCCCACATTCAGCCTGGACACAGACAACAGTCAAAATGAATTCAGCTGATGGATGTGGTGTCGGCTGTAAGAAACAGGCGCGATGTTGAGTCTCCGCTGTGTGTCAGCTCTGATCTGTGGACATGCTGACTAAATGCAAAGCAAGATCCTCCTCTTAGATTCATCACTCTGCCCCTCCTAAGCACCACGATGTGCAGAGCCTTCATTTTCTCCTTTCACCCTGCAACTCACATCCACAAAATAACAAAAATATCTCCCTTTAACTCCTATCCTAGTGAGTGCCTGTTATTTTTTGCTTAATAAAATTTGTTTCTGTTGTTGAAAATGCTCTATGGCGGTAAAATAAAACCAAGTCTCCTCCCCCCTCAGACCCTCGGCACCAAGCCCATCGCCCATATCGATCACTTCACTGCAGAGATGCTCGGCACAGCAGAGCTGGCAGAGGAGGTCAGCCTGGATGGCTCCGGGAAACTGGTCAAGGTAGGTCAGGCCGGTTCCGAGTCCGTGGGTGTAGATCCTGGATTGTTCAGAGATGATGTTACAGCAGGGACCAAAACTTTCTGCTGGTTCTTCCTGCAGATCACAGGCTGCAGCAGCCCTGGGAAGACGGTCAGCATGGTCGTCCGCGGCTCCAATAAGCTGGTGATCGAGGAGGCAGAGCGCTCCATCCACGACGCTCTGTGCGTCATCCGCTGCCTGGTCAAGAAGAGGTTGGTCAATTCTGCTGTAGAGTTGGTCTCATACAGACCGATTCCCTCTGACAAAGGCGCTCCTGCGTCAGTTCATCACGTAGGAGCGTAACAAACAGAGGAACAGGAAGCCTGAGAGCTCGCCATTTATCACTCCTGGTTGTCCCAGCAACTCGGCTGGCGAGCGTTCACACATTAGACTGTCAGGATCCTTCAATACATGATACAAAAGGATAACTCAGGTTTATTGGAGTTTTGCTTCTCAGGAAGTCAGTTTGATGATACAAGAAACTGACGAATTTTTAGTTTGAATTGTATACTTTGTTCCAGCTTGTTCACCCAATGGAATGTTGAAGCATCTTTTCATGAGCATCTTCCTCCTCTTCCTCCTCAGGGCCCTCATTGCTGGCGGTGGTGCTCCAGAAATCGAGCTTGCCGTGCGTCTGGCCGAGTACTCACGCACCCTGGCCGGCATGGAGGCATACTGTGTGCGGGCATTTGGCGACGCCTTGGAGGTGATCCCCTCCACGCTGGCTGAGAACGCTGGCCTGAACCCCATCGCCACTGTGACAGAGCTCCGCAACAGGCACGCCCAGGGCGACAAGATGGCTGGCATCAACGTCCGCAAGGTTGGTTTGCTCCTCTGTGGTCACTGACCAGACCTTTCTGTGACCACGCTGAACATTTCTGACCCGCTGACTGTTTGTGTGTGTGACAGGGCGGCATCTCCAACATCCTGGATGAGCTGGTGGTGCAGCCTCTCCTGGTTTCCATCAGTGCACTGACGCTGGCAACAGAGACGGTCCGCAGCATCCTCAAGATTGATGACGTGGTAAGAGTCCGCCGCCCGATTCAAGTTAAACAAGATCGGTGAGAGCGTCGTCTGACTCTGAGTATCTGTCTGCTCTTGTTGCAGGTGAACACTCGATAAGAGACCTCAGTCAGCCCAGTCGGCTCTCTCGTGAAGCCTGTTCGTGCTCTGGGGGATCAGGGGACTCTGTCTGTTCAGATTTCCACTCTAGTTGTTATGTTGCATAATTTAATAAAAAAAACAGGGCTTGTTTTTGTTTTCTTGACACTCTAGCTGTTGCCTGTGTGATTCTCTTCCTTGACGGTATTGTATTTAAAAGGTGAATTTTTATATGTGGATGGAGGAGTCTCGGTCAGGTTTTCTGTCCATCCCCATCTTGTGGGAGTTGCACTTTTATTTTACTGACTTTTTATTATTATATTTTATTTTCCAAAATATCCAAGGAACAAAAACACTTTCACCAGAATGGGAAAGATGGCACCATATTTCCTGGAATTTGACAGGTTGGTGGAGGCAAACAACCACAAGGACATATTCCTAGTTAGTCTTGATTTTTGTCAACATGTTGACTCTAGGAAAATTTCAACTCATCACTTATTTGAGAGATGAATTCTGAAAAGTAGTTTTAATATTAAATATTCAATAACTCCAGTGCTTTTTATGCTTTGTCAATGAATTACTCTTCCAACAAGTTTGTATAGTCATGCTATTGCAGATTCTGCAAGTTATAGAATTTTTTTTTTATTTTTTTTTACACTGAGCTCTTAAAATTTTATTAACACAGAACATCATTAAGAATCCATAGATAAGCAATAGAGAACAAGACACCACAAAATAAACCGCCATCTTAGGTTAACAGCAGTATTTAATCCATTTTAATTCACTTCAGTCAAATTTTTATCCAGTTGGGTTTTTGAGACTAAATCCTGTTTTACGCATGCGTGAAGTTTATCTGTAGTTTAAATCCTCCGCGGATTTGACGCTTCCGGTATAGTTGAAAATCAAAATTAACGGAATACGACGTTATCTGTGGATTAAATATGATTTTTTTTTCTTTACAGGTAGAAAACACTTCTATCTAACTAAATCAAAATAAACGTAGAATGTTTCTGGTTCTTCGTTAAAATTACGATACTTTTAATTTGTAAGGAACACACTTCCTGTGCGGGCCGTTGCTAAGGAATCCAAACTTCCTGGTTACCGTTTACAGCTCGCCGGCAGCCGGCTGCTGTCTCATTTCACTTTTTAACTGATTTCCCAGAAACTTCACTCATTCTGAGAACCGGAGCCGATTCTCCGGCGGCATGGCCGACCCGCACCGGACCAACGCCCTGGTCACCTCCTGCCTGAAGACGCCGGTGGACCCGAACACCAAGGCCCCGCTGGCTTCGTACGAGCGGCGGAGAGTCCTTCCGTGCTCGGCTGCGGCTCCTCCGGACAACCGGGACTCCGAAAAGGAGGTGAAGTCACAAAAAGCAGCTAATTTATCATTAAAAGATAAAAAATACATTTATACAGATATAACTGGTTACAGTTTTGGGGTTAATCTTTCTTAATGGTGTCCCAATAACTTTAATTTGACCTTTTGCTTTGTGCTTCATTTTATTTTTACATTCTATCTATTTAATAACTCTTAGTAATATTTTTATTTCTATACCTGAGAAATTGTATTGAGCCAAGTTTCCCCCTATCTGATTCTGATTCTGAACTAATCTAAGCCTCTCTTAACGTAAATCACAAAATGTGATATATATATATATAGATCCTGTTTCGTGGTGTTTTCTCTGCCCCAGAAAGGCCAAAATGCCAGAAGAAACAGATGAAATGCCAAATGCAATGCTTTCACTGTCTGAGTGGAACTGTCAAATAAAAACTTTCATTTCTAATACTCTCACATCTTTAGCGCAGCAGAAATAGATGATCTTTTTAGATTACAAAGATCCAGTTTGAGTAGAAAACCTGAAGTTTGAGGTGGTTTAATACTTCACTGTCTACCCTAAATTAGATCCTGCTTTTGGATTTAACAGACAGTAAATCCTTGACTTGTAGTATCTCGGTTTTATCCGTGTTTAGCTTGCTGGGTGAAACAGATTTGGGGCCTGATCTTACCCAGTCAACAGACTGCTGACAGTTTCAGGTCAGTCTGTGTGGAAGAAGGGATTTGACCTGTAGAATTTGTTCACCTGACTATTTTTGGACTTCCGTCTTGTCCAGATTATCAGACGTCATATTCACTTTATAATCCTAAACACTTGGTTATCCTCAGGACAACAACACTGCTGCCACTCTCTGCAGCCTTCTTGACTGTCTTCTCATGACAATATGATAATCTGTGATGCCTTACACCTGACGGAGGGTTTGTGTTAGGTGAGAATAGAGTGCATGCTAAGATGCCCTTTGTGCTCCACCATATGTCTGCTCCATGTTGCTGGTGCAGCAGGATAATAGGCTTAGACCTGCAGGAGCCTGAGTGGCCGTAAGCAGGGCCGCTCCACCCCAGGAGGCCTGGTGGATAAATAAATAATAAAACTCCCAAAACTGACATAAAATGTTGTTCTCCAATCACTTAAATACAAATGTAGCTGCTAAATTAGGTTGTTGTGTTGTATAACCTTACCTGATCATATTCTGTTGTGACTACTGTTTCCACTGGGGCTTCCATGACCTTTTCAGCCGGAGTACGAGGACTCAGGCTCTGGTTTCTGTGATGAGGAATACCTGGGGAAGAGCGGCCCCCTCCGGATGAAGGACTTCAGGGCAGCAGGAGATCACCTCGACCTGAGCAACATTTTTTTCTCCAACGAGGAGTACTACAGCAAACTGGAGGAGCTGAAGAAGGCCCACCTCCGCACCATGGCTGAGCTGGAGAGCATGTACCAGAGGAAGCTGGAGCTCAAGTTCATGGAGCCCTTAGACATGGCGATGCTGGAGATAGGGCACAGGTTGGTGGCTTTGGTCACGACAATGTAAAATTTATTGTGTTGGCTTAGCTGTCTAAGCCTTTGAAGCTTTGGTCGTACTCCTTTTGGCCTGAGGTGGGTGCTATATCAACATTTCATGGCACAACAGCTTAATGGGGCTGCTTCAGCCAAATCACAAAAAAGGCTTTTCTTGTGTTTCAGCAATGTGGGTGGTTTGATATGATATAACAGAGGTAACAGAGGAATGCTCTTTAAATGACTGAAACGTTTAAAAGCTCACCTTTGATGAATGTTGTTAGAGATCAAGTCCCCAGTCTGGATAACACACACATTGAGATGTGAACAGCTTTCACCCCAAATTTCTGAAAGAGGAAGTTTCAGTAAAGAAGTTGGGTGTTAACAGTTTTTTAGGGCGCTTTGTGAATTATCCAGAGTAATTGGGATTTTTTCTGGGAAAAATTTCTTCTAAGTTTTCAGTTCTTTGTAAGCACAAATATTGAAATCTTTCTGATTGCATCACAAGCTGAAATGATTATAAACTGAATGTGTTCTCGAACTCACACACATTTGTTTGAGATAGTCCCCACAACTTTTAATGTTGAGTAAACTTATGAGCCATAGATGCTTTAACAAATGATGTTTTTCTGTTCATCATCAGACTACCATGGTCAAACACCAGCCCAGCAGCTTCTCGCCATTTGAGGAAGTCCCAGTCTGCCGTCGAGCTCAGAAGGAGCTCAGGACAGTCAGACGTATCATGTGAGGATGAAGCCGGCAGTAATGATGTGGAGAAAGGCCTGCTCTTCTCTCCCAAAGAGCACATCAAGAACATGTGGAGGGACTTCAAGCTGTCACCAAACAACCGTCTCCGGTCGTCCTCCTCACTGCGCAGCCTGCCAGGAGGTCAGAGGAGACCAGGGAAGGGAAAGGGCAAGAAGAGGCAGGGGCTTAAAGATGAAGAGCAAAGCTGGAAACACAGAGTGACCGTCCCGAAGCCTTTCCAGATGACCCTGCGTGAGGCAGAGAGACGAAAGCTTGGTGTCAAGACCCGTTCAGAGATCGAACTGGAGAATGCACAGCTACGACGGCAGCTGGAGGAACTGACAGAGTGCCAGAGGAAGTTCCGTGCCAGCCCTGTACCTGCACACGTCCACCTCCCGCTTTATGGAGAGCTGCAGGAGCAGCACGACGAACGCCGACGAAACATCCGAGATCGAGAAGAGCAGCATCTCCGGACCGTTCAGAAACCTTTCAGCTTCCTGGAGAGGGAGCGACTGAAGAAGGAGCAGAAGCAGCTGCGTCAACCTCAGCCATCCCACCAGGAGAAGGTTAAACCATTTAAGGCCAAGCCTGTGCCTAAGGCAGTGTACGCAGCAGCATCAGGGGAGCAGATGAAGGAGGAGCAGCTTTATCGTTCCATCAAGATACAGGTGAGAGCTCAGGAGCTGCTCCACAGTGCTTCAATGCCTCCCAGCATGCTGGCCCGACGACTCAGCAACCGCAAGAAGACCAAAGACGACGCAGTGAGCTTCACTCACAGACCCCAGATTAACAAAGAGGTTCCCGACTTCAACGCCAGTTACCAGCGCTTCCAAAAACAGCTGGAGAAACGGAAGGAGGTGAAACCGACGACTGCATGTGAACCCTTTGATCTGAGGACGTCGCAGATCTCCTCGCACCATGAACGCATTCTTGCTGACATTGAAAAGGAGCAGAGCAGCCCTCGGATGCTGCGCTGGCCGTACATCAACTCGGGTCCCATTTGCACGCCAAACTCAAGCCTCTGTTCGTCCCTCTCTGGCAGCCTGGAGATCCTGCCTGCCAAAGTCACAGACGCTACCAAAAAACGCCAAGAGGCCGTGAGGTACCGTCTCAGGACTCCCAGGGCTTCCATCATTATAGTTGAGGCGTTCAAATGTCCTGTGTAGCCATAGTGACGTCACCTGTTTCCTACTCTATGTTAAAACCTCAAAACTCCTTTTCCCACCACCCAATAGATGAGTATTGCACCCATATCTTCAACCATCTGCCCCTGCCCTCCCAGCGTCCCCGTCCTGTCCAAACCTTCCTCCATCTGTGACCAGATTGTCTCCTTGAGTAGAAAGGTGCTGGAGCAGAGGAAGAAGGCCGAGGAGGAGGAGGAGCGGTGGAAGGAGAGGCAGAAACAGAGGGAGAAAAAGCTGCAGAGGGTGGTGCTGAAGCGAGCCCAGGCCAACGACCCCCACCTGGCGCTCTCTCAGACCCACCAGACAAAACTCAAGGAGTTCAGGTCCATTCATCCTCTTTTTCCTTACTCGTGTGATTTTTCTTGTGGCTGACAGTTGTGTGTTTTAAATTAAGTCTGGTCTCAACCTCTACAGGAAACAGGACCTCCAGCGCAGGAAGGAGTACCAGCAGGAGATGAAGGAGATGCAGCAGAGACTGAAGGGAAGGCCGCTGCTGCTGGAGCAAGTTGCACAGGTTAAAATTTAGTTAAGACAGATAATGAAGACACCACTTTTCTTTCTGGGGCTGTAGTAACAACAGGTCAGTCAGAAGAGAAGAAAAAATGAAAAAATGTTTTGTACCGACAGTTGGCTCAGAGTCCAGATTCAGGGAAATATGGGATTAAACTCTGAAAGTGAGCCAGGTTGAAGGAAAGTTGACACAAAAAAGCCCGATAATTCCTGAGATCCATGACCCTAACCCACAAGAATTATTTACACTGACTTTCTGAACATGTGCTTGACTATCAGAGGAACGCCAAACAGTCAGCAGAGAAACGCTACACAGACGCCCTGCATGGATGTGATCTGTCCGAAGAGTTCATCAGCAGCAAGGCAGCCAAATCAGGACCTGCGTCCCACTGCAGTGACAGCAAACAGAGGTATACCTGCAGCATCTGAGATTCACATTCACTGACCCAGCAGAGCTCACTAAAACTAAGATCCGGATCAATCAGGGTACAGTACAGTAAAACCTCATGTGAGCTCTGAGCTAAGAAGGGGATCAGGGAGGGTCGGTGTTCCTAATTGTTTCTGCGCAAAAGTTGAAGGACTTTGAGCAAAGACAGTTCTAGATGTGAAGTCAGAGCGGGTTAGGGCTTGATTGGGCTCTGAAAGGCAGTAAGATGAGCTGATAGTGAAATATTGGTTCTCTGCTGATTTTATTTGCTTGTTTATTAGTGATGAGGACGACCCAGACATGGGATATCTACCAGTCCACTACAGGAAGGTCTTCCTCAATGATGACGAAGACGTGGATGAATCGGACGAGAGGGAACAAGGCAAAGAGGACGAACAGAGCAACGCGGCTTCGTTGAGCCAGAGTGATGGCGAAGACCAGTGCAGTCGACACTCAGATGATGATGACCGCGGTGATGGTGATCGCTACTCCGACGGATGTTACCACTACTCAGACGATCATGAGAATTATTCAGAGGGCAGCGAGCACGATACTGACACCAGACAACAAGAGGCGGGAGACTGATGTCATCACACATCACCATCACGTTAAAAAAACTCTGTAAACAATGAAGACGCATATATTGAACATTAGTTGTTGATGTTGGCTGTGTCCGAAGCCCTCCACTTCTTCACCAACTATCTTTTATTAGTTTACAGCCAGCAGTTAATTGTGACGTTGGACGCAGTGCCGTAGTTAAGCCTCATCTACTATTTGTCTTGCAGAAAACAAAATAATGCACAAGTTAAGGGACACAGCTGTTTTTTCATAGGCGATAATTTGATTTGTCATGGTAGATGTTTCTGATTGTGATTGACTCCAAAAGCCATGAAAGTTCACCCAAATCAAAAACGGATTCAGAACAGTTAAACTCTAACTTTAACCTACGATTTAACCTACTATCAAGCTGTTGCTATGCTAAAATTGAGCAGGCTTCCCCATCTCTCTGAACATTAAATCTGAAGCACTAACCAGAAATGCTGCCTAGGTTGTAAATACTGGAGTGTTTTAATTTCCAGTTCCTACATTTTTTCTCTCCACCTTTCACTCTTAGTGTACATCGACATCACATATAAATCTGCTGTATTATGGTGCTGTGGCCCTGGCTGAGGACTAGACTGGAGAGTTGTGGAAGGACTGAAGAATCTTCACAGCCAAATGCAATTTTATAAATTATAACTGTGATGTTTGTGCAGCAAAATGTATATTTTATGTATGTATATTTTTTAATGACACTGGCATTAACTTTAGGCTCCCACAGGGTGAATTTTCAACGAGTCACTCTGATGGTGTTTCAAAATAAACTGCCTAAAAAATTAGCTGAGTTCTTTGTATGACATCAGAAATAAAAATATCCGTTGCTGTATTTTACAAAGTCCATGTAAATTTGTTTATGTCAACCCAAACCATCTACAATAAACCTAAAAATATATATGTATATATAAAATAAAACACCAACTCCTTTCATGTTTCTTGTGATCTTATGTTGTTTGTTGTGTACTCCTCCTCCACACAGTTGGTCAAAAAGGCCCAACGGTGGCTGTGTTTTCTGAGGAGGCTGAGGAAGTTTGGCATGTTGCTGCATCAGCGTGTGGTACGGCAGCACTACTGCCATGGCCCGCAGACGCCTGCAGAGAGCCGCAAGGACTCCACTGCCCTCTCTACCTACCACCACAGAGTCCATCCTCAAGGACCCCACTTACCCCCGGCATGGACTTCTGCCCTCAGGCTGGAAGTACAGAAGTGTGAAATGTAGGACTACCAGACAAAAGAGCTCTTTCTCTCCCGCTGCCATCAGACTCCTAAACAGGAGTTCATAACCATCAGCTACCTCCTGTAACAGTCAGCAGCTGTTTATTCTGCATTCTGCACGTCATTATCTTGACTGTTTCGTTTTGCACACAGAGCTGATAGCTTATATGTCAGCTTGTTCTACTGTATCTATTTCTATTGCTGTTTTGAGATTGTCCTATCTCTATTCTATTTATTTTCTATATGTGTTTGACATTCCCTGTGGGCAGCAAAGAATTTCATTGGGGATAAAGTAAGTGTGGGGGTGGTAAAGAACACATTTAAAGAAAATAAAAAACGTTTAAACCTAACTTTATGAAAAGTTTATAACACATGCGTTGCAGTGGAAACCAGGACATCATTGATGTCAAACATGAAACATTCAAAGAGAGGGACTCTCTGAACAAACTGTGTGTGTCAGGTGAGTCCGGAGGTATTAGAGGAATCAGGCACAAATGAATGTCCAATTCAGCGGACAGGGATGAGGCTCAGGAGGACATATGACAGTAAACACTGAACTTTGACCTTTGAAAGAGTGCCCTGAGCTGTCTCAGGCCCAATTGGAGCCAAAACAGTGGGAGGGAGTTTGAGTGTGACTGACAGCCGACCAGCCTATGGAGAGTGTCGACGTCAGCGCGGGCACAGCCAATCAGACGCGGGGATGGGCGGATACATAGTCCAAATTTTACGCGGCGCGCGACGGGCCGAAGCACCGAGAATGAATATCCCGGTCTCAACCGGTTTCAACCGGTCCGAGGCTGGAAGCATGAGCTTAGAGGAAGAGCACACCTGCCCGCATTAAAACATCTCTGCTGCTCTCCAACTGTGTGTGCGAACAGAAGCAGAAATAAAAGAAAAAACGAGACTCCTTCACGTCGTGATTATGACCCGGAATATAGTGCGACTCCGTGAATCTGTGCTGTTAGCTTAGCCTGACGTTACGTTAGCCGACAGACCCGAGCTCAGCATTGACTTTTCCATTAGCACGCTAGGTTGCTATTAGCCTGGTGGGAGTAGTCTCGGCTAGCCAAAGAAAAGACAGAAGGGGAGGAAAGATATGTTTCAGAGTGACTGAAGACGGGAGACAAAATGCTGCGGTAGGCTTTCTCCACAACGGCAAGAATCGGGGAAGTATCTGACGGGAGGTGAAAGAATCAACGTTAACCGTCAGTGTCATCCAGGAAAGCTAGCGTTAGCTTCCGGCTAACGAAGACCAGGAGCAGCTCGTGAAACGCGTGCCATGAGATAAAAGCTGCGCAGCTTTCAGAAGCTTCTTATTTTCAGTCTTCAAGCTGCGACTTCCATCTTCCAACCACAATAATCGCTTTCGACGAGCGGAAGGGGGAGACACACCAGGTAAGCTAACCAAGCTAACTTACCCAGCGTGGGCTAACGTTAGCATCCGTCAGCTTCAAAAGTGCTGCCGTGTTTTTTGTCTGGGGGGGAGGGGGGACCAAACATGGCATGGCGTATTGTAGCCGGAGGACTGCCAACTCCATGCTTTTTGTTTTCCACTGAAACGGCCCTCAATAGTCAGTCCCTGCACGGCTCTTTCTATCAGCGGGGTTGCTTGAACGCAGCCAGGCGGGGGCGTCGTTCCGTGTTCTAGCCGGTTTCTCTCTCTGGGTGTCAGAAACTGGACCACGAGGGCGAGACTGCAGCCCTGACACATTTAAACTGAACCAGATTAACCTGCTGCTGTCTGTTTCAGAACCTGGAAGGAGAACTGAACCTCTGCTCATCTGCAGCACTTCACTGACATTTCAACGATTAGTTATGGAGTTAAAGCATAATGTTGATCAGAGCTTTAATTCACAGCCCTCACTGTGAACACATCTCCTTTCACTGGGTTTTCAGCTGTGTTTAAAGTTCAAACCCTTTCTCCTCTCCACTCCTCAGAAGCTCTATGCCAGCAGAAATGACGATGTTGGCGGATCACCCAGCCAGACAACTGCTGGACTTTAGTCAGAAGCTTGACATCAACCTGTTGGACAATGTTGTCAACTCCATGTACCATGACATTGGTTCCCAGGTGAGACTTGCTCCTCCAGCTCAGCTTGTCTGGATGTGATTCACTTCACTTTGATTAAATAGAACTTTTTTCCTGTCACTGAAATCAAGATTTTGTTCCCAAACACAGCCACACAGCTTGTAATTGATGTTGACTCAAATGTGATGTTGTAAAAGTTAAAGGTGGTTTTCTGTACGGCTCTTCTGCAGCAACGGGTCGCCCAGGAAGTGCTGACCAACCTGAAGGACCACCCAGATGCCTGGACCAGGGTGGACACCATCCTGGAGTTCTCTCAGAACATGAAAACAAAAGTAAGAACCAGACACACACAAAGATTGCTGCACAGAGAAACTTTGAATTTGCATCGTGTCCATGTTTGGTCTCGGAGATGAGGTAGTAAAGTGAGCTGATTCCTCTGAGGTTACCAGAAGGAGGCTTTCAGTGAAACAAGGTTTGAGCATTCACTCTGCAGCTAATGAGTGTTTCTGTCACTGTTGTTGTTGTTGTGGTGATGATATTTTAAGTTTGGATTTCCTGCTGATATGTTTGAATTTTTCTTGCTGTCTTGCTCTCTTTCAGTCCAGTTATGCTGCCATAATTTTAATGCTCATGGAAACCAGACACATTTCTCCTCATTTAGTGCAGATAACAGCTGCTGCTGTCAGCTATCTTAAATGCTTAACTTTGTGTGGACCAGAGGATTTTTGAAAGAAAGATGCTCAGAGTCTCTAAGTGTTGGAGTCAATGCAGAGTCAATCTGTTGTGTGTAATAATGTTAAATCTATGGGGCAAACTGTTCCATTTAAATTAAACTGAGTGGGTATACATTCAGATCTTTTGATGAGGACATGTTTCATACTTTCTCAGCTCTAATCCGTCTGTCTCTCTGTCTCAGTATTATGCACTGCAGATTCTGGAGGCAGTCATCAAAACACGCTGGAAGATTCTCCCAAGAAATCAGTGTGAAGGTAAAAAGAATTAAATGGGCAGATGTTATAACAATCTCTAGTCTGAGATGTTTTCATTGTCATTAACCTTTAAAAACACATTGTGCATTTGTAGGAATCAAGAAATATGTTGTTGGTTTGATTATCAAGACTTCGTCTGATCCTACAAACATGGAGGTGAGACCAACATGCTGCTCGTCTGTTGTGAAGGATCATTGTGCTGCTCGATACTGATGAGCTTGTCTCTTGTGTTTATTTGCAGAAAGAGGGAGTCTACATTTCAAAACTTAACATGATCCTTGTACAGGTAACTTATCAAACGTGCTGTTGTACGCTTGGAGAACAATGTTTGACATAAGATGATGAGACTAATAACATTGAGCTCCTCTTCTGTGGGCTGTTCAGATCCTGAAGCAGGAGTGGCCCAAACACTGGCCCACCTTCATCAGTGATATTGTGGGTGCGAGTAGGACGAGTGAGAGCCTCTGTCAGAACAACATGATCATCCTCAAACTGCTCAGTGAGGAGGTCTTTGATTTCTCCAGTGGCCAGATGACCCAGGTGAAGGCCAAGCACCTTAAAGACAGGTAACCAAAGAAAGATGGCCTCCCATTGAACTTTCTCTTTTTTTTCCCCTCAAATTTGATAATGTGATATTTATTTAAAATCGTTCAAATAATTAATGTCTGTCTTTCAGCATGTGCAACGAGTTTTCCCAAATATTCCAGCTGTGCCAGTTTGTCATGGTAAGAGAAGGTCTGAACCAGACCAACCAGTTTTGAGCTTTCTCTGATTGGAATAAATCTCATGATCGCACTTACTTCTTCTTCTTATCATTCTTGTACTTCTTAGGAAAACTCCCAGAATGCTCCGCTGGTCCACGCCACTTTGGAGACTCTTCTCCGCTTCTTGAATTGGATTCCTTTAGGTTACATCTTTGAGACCAAACTCATCAGCACTTTGGTCTACAAGGTAAACCAGCTCATATTTATTCAGCAGGTTCAGATTCAATGTCGGTGTCTCAGTGTAGGAAGTTAATCTTAAAACACAAAATAAAAGAACACGTTAGAACAAAGTGGACTTTTGTGGATGCAGAGATCTGCCTCTGACAAAGGCGCTCCTGCAGCTTCATCCTGCTGGAGCGTAACAAACAGAGGAACACTACTTTTGAATGCTCACCGTTTGCTTACGTCTGGTTGCCTTGGCGACTTTCTTTGGGGACGTTCACACATCTTATGTTCTTGTCCATGTCGTTTCACCAATTTAGAATATCTTTGCATGTACAGAAATAGACCCAGAGACCCAATTTTTTTTTTTGTCTTTTTCAACCCTTGTGAACAGAATGTGTCACCCTTAGCTCAGGAGGTTGTTCTGCATTCCCAAGATTATTTTCAGACATTTATGGATAGTTATTGATAAAAGTTTCAGCCCGACCTTAATCACACACTGAACTCCTTTTTGTCTGTCAGTTTCTGAACGTGCCCATGTTTCGCAATGTGACGCTGAAATGTTTGACGGAGATCGCCGGAGTGGGCGTTAATCAGTACGAGGAGCAGTTTGTCAACCTGTTTACTCTCACCATGTGCCAGCTCAAACAGGTACACAAATGCACACAATCTTTCTGAGTGCTGCTTAAGGTAATTGCTCTTCACTATGATTGTACACATACTCGAACCCACTCTGTCATTGCACACAAACACACTGTGCAAACCTCTTCCTGCCACACAGTTTCCTACCCCACACAGTCAAAAAACTTAAGTTGCTCTCTGCCTGTCTTTGCATAGACACCACACACACACACACACAAGGAGCTTGTAATTTCAAGAGTTCACATTGGACAACAGACAACAATGGGGGGAAATCCAAAAAATGCAGAAACACTCGTTGTGGGGCCGTCACAGCAGCGTTTTGGTCCCAATGACTTTCCTCAGACAGGAAACAGGTTTGCTGTATATTGAGGCAGCTGACACAGACATGGTGGCTTCTTCGATGCAACGCTTTGTGTTCCAGTGGAGAAAATGCTTCAACAGGCGACATGCAACAAAAGAGACAGCAAACAGCACAAAGGAATAAAACTAACAAGAGAGGACGCATCATTCATATCCAAACAGATGTTTTTTTACGGAGAGCCTGAACTGAGGAAGAGAGAAAACAAAAGAAAATACAAATTAGTTCAAAATCTGGCACCTTTTAAAAACAGTAAATGTCTGCTTGAAGTACGATCAAAACAAAGACAAGTGAGGAAGATGATGACTTCACTCTGCTCAAAAATGGTGACATTAAATATTTTCTCAGACAAGATTTCATGAAGATCATGAATGAGACAGATCTGAGAGATGTTTCACAACCGTAAAATAAATAAATGGTTCCAAACGTACTGGGATCCCTTTACCTCTTGTAGTGATAAGTTTTTTTTTTTTTTTTTTTTTTTTTTGTTGTTGTTGTTGTATATCATCTTAAATGAAGAGAGTTTCCATCTGAATGTCTTTGGCATCAGAACAGACACACCACACAAATCGGACACTTTTCACCAAAGTGAAGTCTTCTGTTTATTTTTGCTGCTTGATGTGAATCTGTAGGTCACAGGATGCAGCTGCAACACACGAGATGCTCATCTCAGCTTGATTCAGCCTGTCAGTCCACTCTGATCTGTCAACATGAATTTATTCATTATTTCAACATTAACCACCAATGTTAATGTTCATTAACTAAATGAAAACACAAGTTGCCACACGTGACGTTTCCAATGTGTCATTGCGTTAATCTGGAGAGAGAGCTTCACGAAGAAGACCATAAAGTGGGGCGTGTTTGTTGTTAAAAGACCTTGTGTTGGACTTTCTGGATCTTGGGTGGCCTCATGGATCAGCTAAACCTCTTTACAATAAATACAGCAATGTAATTATGGAAAAGTGAAGACTGAGTAGACATAAAGTTGTTTTGTTTTGTCAGATGCTGCCTTTGAACACTAACATCAGAGTGGCCTACTCCAACGGGAAGGACGACGAGCAGAACTTCATCCAGAACCTCAGCCTGTTCCTCTGCACCTTCCTCAAAGAACATGGCCAGCTCATCGAGAAGAGACCGAACCTGCGAGAGACACTTATGGAGGTAAGAGGGTCCTCCCAGAAAGACCTGGTTCTGGTCCAGCAGGGCTTTGTTTATCATGTGGAAAGATAAATGTTGGCTGGTGTGTGTTGGAGTAAACAAACCCACTGCTTCGACTCATTTCCTCCTCTGCTTCACTGAGCCTCGTTTCCACAAATGATTTTTCTTTCCTTGCTCTTGTGGTGTCCCGATTATGTCTCTGCAGCAACTCATTACAGCAGGAGGGTCCACTTATACAAATACAGACAGATAATTACTTCAGGACGAAGCGCCAGCTGACTATACAGGGATGTTTGTGATTAGACGGACGTAGACAGATTATCCCTGTGCAAAACTCTACTAAGTCAAACTTTAGTGACTCTTTGGATCAGAAAAAATATGCAACAAAAATATTATAGTAAGACAGAAATATTGGTGGCACCTTGAGGTCAAGTCATAACCATCGTGATTAGCTGCTGTATCCATGGTTACCATCACTGTAGAGACAGTATCATCTATCCCCCAGGCTGTTGTTGTCTAACAATCTATGATAAATATGTAGTCAAATTACCAAACAAAAAACTTTAAATGAAAAAATAATTAAAAATTTAATGTTATCACAATAAGCTCCTGTAATTGTCAGCTCCAAATGTTAATATTAACACTGAGCCACCTGCAGAACTAACCTCAGTTTAAATGTACAAAGTGATTCACAGCTGTAATTCTGAACTGGCCTTAAATGTGACAAGCTTCCTGAAGGCAAATGTCTCTGTGATCATGTGACCACGGCTTAATAGGCAGAGCTGTCACTCCAGGTTCACTCATGTGACCCGACCCTGCTTTTTCCACGTCTGCAGGCGCTGCACTACATGCTGCTGGTGTCGGAGGTGGAGGAGACGGAGATCTTTAAAATCTGTCTGGAGTACTGGAACCACCTGGCAGCAGAGCTCTACAGGGAGAGTCCCTTCTCCACCTCCAGCACACCGCTGCTCTCTGAAGTGCCCCCACGCAGACACCTCTACCTGCCTGTCCTGTCCCAGGTACGCTGGACATCACACGGCATTAAAAATCCACTTTATCCACTTTGTTTTAGAGTTCTTGGCTCCCTAGTTGGAGGGTTGGACTTGATGCTCAGATAGAGGCCACCTCCCGTCCCTGATCCTCCCCCTCCCTCTCTTATTCTTTGTAGGTACGTCTGCTGATGGTGAGCCGCATGGCCAAACCGGAGGAGGTGCTGGTGGTGGAGAATGACCAGGGGGAGGTGGTCAGAGAGTTCATGAAAGACACGGACGCCATTAACCTCTACAAGAACATGAGGGAGACTCTCGGTTAGCGTCTGTTTAAGAAACATAACCTCCCTACCCCCCAAAAAGATGATTCTTTTAACCGCCTTCAGGATTAATTTTATTTATAAACTTTATAAACTAAAGTTATCAATAGATTTGTGGATGAATGTGTGGTCTTTAGTTACACACCCCCTTCTTTTGTATGTAGTGTATCTGACTCACTTGGACTACGCCGACACCGAACGCATCATGACAGAGAAGCTCCACAATCAGGTCAACGGCACTGAGTGGTCATGGAGGAACCTGAACATGCTGTGCTGGGCCATCGGCTCCATCAGTGGCGCGATGCACGAGGAGGATGAGAAGAGGTTCCTGGTCACCGTCATCAAGGTGGGGGCAGTTTTTCATTACATCATTGTTCAGCAGCGACACCCCACTACAAACAGATGAGTTAGGCCGACATTAACTGTGTGTGTTTATTCAGGACCTGCTTGGCTTGTGTGAGCAGAAGAGGGGTAAAGACAACAAGGCCATCATAGCGTCCAACATCATGTACATTGTGGGCCAGTATCCACGCTTCCTGCGAGCTCACTGGAAGTTTCTGAAGACCGTTGTCAACAAGCTGTTTGAGTTCATGCACGGTGAGAAACTCAAAGACCAAAATCCACTTCTGTCTGAAGCCTTAAACGGCTCTCAGTGAAGTTGGTACACACTGAAGTTTAAACCTGAGGATTCCTGACCGTAATGTGATGTTTTGTTGTTGTCACAGAGACGCATGATGGTGTACAGGACATGGCGTGCGACACCTTCATCAAGATCGCTCAAAAGTGCAGACGTCATTTTGTCCAGGTTCAGGTGGGAGAGGTGATGCCCTTCATCGATGAGATCCTCAACAACATCAACACCATCATCTGTGACCTGCAGCCTCAGCAGGTCGGTCCTGGTTCTGTTCTGTTCGAACACACGCTGGTGACAATGGTCAGACACTAATGGACCTCCCTTCCCTTTGTCACTGCAGGTCCACACTTTTTACGAGGCGGTCGGGTACATGATCGGGGCCCAGACGGATCAGGCTGTTCAGGAGCTTCTCATAGAGAAGTATATGCTGCTGCCCAACCAGGTGTGGGACAGCATCATCCAGCAGGCCACCAAGGTGAGCAAAGCGTTACAAGCCATCTGTGCACGTTTGTTGAAAACCTGCTGCTCTGGCTAAACTGGGGGCTCTCTGCTGCAGAACGTGGACATCCTGAAGGACGCTGAGACGGTGCGTCAGCTGGGCAGCATCCTGAAGACCAACGTCAGAGCCTGCAAAGCTGTGGGACATCCCTTCGTCGTCCAGCTGGGACGAATTTACCTGGACATGCTCAACGTTTACAAGTGTCTGAGCGAAAACATCTCCTCTGCCGTCCAGACGAATGGTTAGCTCTTTGTGTATTTCAGTATTTCAGCTTTGGTTTGTTTGGTTTGTTTGTTCATTTCTAGTTTTCTTGCTCTGCCTCATTTCCAGGTGAGATGGTGACCAAACAGCCGCTGATCAGGAGTATGAGGACAGTGAAGAGAGAGACGCTGAAGCTGATCTCAGGCTGGGTCAGCCGTTCTAATGACCCTCAGATGGTGAATCTGCTTTTTATTTCCCTCCAGGGATTTTATATTGAAGTCAATGTTTACAGTGAGTTTTATTTTTGTAGCAGCTACCAACACAAACATCCTCTGTTGTCATTTCAGTGGTGCGCGCACAGTTCTCCACAAAATGGAAAACTTTAAACCCCCATTAAAAAAAAAAACAATCAAACTGTTCTTCATAAAAAATTTAAATTAGAACAATGTTTTCATTGCGGTGACCTGCACTCTAACCTGGACTGCAAACAAAACAAAATGCACATTAACAAATAAAAGTTGCAAAAAGAGTTAATGTCCCCCCCCTCTCAGGATTTAGGATTCAGTATAGATTTACCTGTAAGGTCGTAACTTACAAAGCCAAATAAATTTCTTAAACTTTCTATAGATAGTAATGATCTCCTGATCAGATAAAGAATGAAACTTCAGATCAGCTCTAGAACAACCCAAAAACATGGAAAACTTTTCTTTGGTTATTCTGCCTCAGGAAAAGAAGGAAATATTCTGTGTGTCGTCTTAGTGGGTTCTTGTTTGATTCAGAATCTGTTGAGATATTTTTAAAAATGATTTTATAAGGAAAAACACAAAAGCTTCAATGTGACTCTAAAACAGTTAACATCAGTTTAACTCTGATCTTTGGTGCTTTATGGTCCAGGTGGCTGAGAACTTTGTGCCCCCCCTGCTGGAGGCCGTGCTCATTGACTACCAGAGGAACGTCCCGGCTGCTCGGGAGCCTGAGGTCCTCATCACCATGGCAACCATCGTCAACAAACTCGGTGCCCACATTACCGGAGAGATCCCCAAGATCTTTGACGCTGTGTTTGAATGCACTTTGAACATGATCAACAAGGTTTGTCTGAGTGGCTGAATCAGCAGGTGAGACGCTCACAGTCAGGCGTTCTCACTTCCTGTCCTTCTCCTCCACCAGGACTTTGAAGAATTCCCAGAACACCGGACCCATTTCTTCTACCTCCTCCAAGCCGCCACCTCCCAGTGCTTCCCAGCCTTCCTGTCCATCGCCCCGGCTCAGTTCAAACTAATCCTGGACTCCATCATTTGGGCCTTCAAGCACACGATGAGGAATGTGGCTGACACAGGTCTGATACCGTTCAGAGGAGCCATGAAACTCACCAGTTGTTAACTATCAACTGAGATTCCTAGCTCTGTTGGAAATGTATCTGTCATCCTGTATGCCAAAAGTTTCTTCTGGTCTGACAAGCATCTCCCCACCTCCTGCAGGTCTGCACATCCTCTACACGCTGCTGCAGAATGTGTCTGCAGAGGAGGCAGCAGCACAGAGCTTCTACCAGACGTACTTCTGTGACGTCCTGCAGCACATCTTCTCCGTGGTCACAGACACGTCTCACACTGCAGGTGACTAACCTGACCTGCTGGCATGATTGCCCATCTCTCTCTTTTTTTTTTTTTTTTTTCCTCAATAACCTCAAACTGATGAGCTCCCTTCCACCGTCTGTAGGTCTGACCATGCACGCTACCATCTTGGCCTACATGTTCAACTTGGTAGAGGAGGGGAAAGTCAGTGTGGCCCTGAGCGCCGCAAGTCCTGCCAATAACCAGGCTCACGTCCAGGAATACATCGCCAACCTGCTGAAGACGGCGTTCCCTCACCTGCAAGAGTAAGTGGGCTTCAGCTGGGCTGGTGAATCATCCTGGTTTACTGGAGTTTCCTGTTCCTGGAAGAGCGTTTAAAGAAACACAATGACATTAAAGCAGAAAATTTAATAAAAGCTTGAAGTAGACCAGAGTGCACTTAGGCCTGAAAACACAGTTTGAGTGGAGGGTGTTGCCCTAAAACCCAGAAACATTATTTCAGAATTAAGTTCTGATGTAGACAGAAACCTGGCTGAAGTGAATTCCAACTGTTTGTGTGACACTTGTTTATTGTCAAGTGATGTCTCATAGACCTTCCAAATGATTCATCATTTAAAAACCATTCTGGGTAATCCAATGATGTCAAAGTGGAGCAGGTAACGGGTGAAGAAGAAAATGTAAATTTGGCCTTAATTATAGCAACAGTGAGAGCTGTGGAAGGTGATCCTGTTATTTTGTCCAACCTGATGCCTTCAGACCTGTTTCTAACTGCCTGTCTCGTCTCCAGCGCCCAGGTGAAAGTGTTCGTAACAGGTCTGTTCAGCCTGAACCAGGACATTCCCGCCTTCAAGGAGCACCTGAGGGACTTCCTGGTGCAGATCAAGGTGAGTGCGTTGAGGAAGCAGGACTCACCTGCAGCCTGAAACCAGACTGGGGAGGGCTGGGGACTTTACAAGTGAAAATACAACCAGCTGCACAAGATCTTAAAGAGGAGGATGGTCTCCTCGTGAAGATTTTACTGCAGTGAAGATACTCGAGTTTGAATCACATCAGTTTAAGCTCATTTAAATTTTTTACTGAAGTCTGAAAGAGCCACAACTTGATGTCTAAAATGGTCTGAACCAATCCTTAAACCTTCATATAACCTAATGAGCATCAGGGGGTTTTTGGGAAAATGTCCCTCCTCCTCCCTGATGTATTAGCTTAGTAAGCATTTTCCTGATAAAGCCATATTTGAGCTGCCGTTGTTGATTTTGACAGTAGCTCAGGTGAGAGAAAAGCTGGAAAATGAATCAGTTTCTGTTAAGTTTGTCTAATCTTTATTTATCCCTCACCATGTATCTGATCTGTGCTGCCTCAGTGATGAACTCGGGTTCAGCTGGTGTTAAGTCAGGCAGACAGATGTTACCTCACAGCTGGTCCCTGGTTTACGTTGTCTGAAGACCAGCAGCCTTACAAGAAGTACAAAAACGTTTCACTCAGAAATAAAGAGTGTAGATTAATGATCTAGTGTGGGAGTCTGAGCGATGCAGGTCTGCCGCTCTGGGGGTTTGGCCAGCTGCAACGTGAAGCCTCAGGCCTGGGAGGGTGAACTCTGCTCAGCTTCTGCTTGTGTGGTCCTGCAGGAGTTTGCTGGCGAGGACACGACGGACTTGTTCCTGGAGGAGAGGGAGGCAGCGCTGCGCCAAGCCCAAGAAGAGAAACACAAGCTCCAGATGTCGGTGCCTGGCATCCTCAACCCCCACGAGCTGCCAGAGGAGATGTGCGACTGACGCGGTGGTGAAGATGGCGGCAACCAGCGTGGACAGAACAAATCTGATATTGGTGGGGGGGTTCAAGAGAGAGCGAGGACACTTCCTGTTAAATGGTTTTCTCTTCAAGTGTGTCTGTGTGCAAGTGTGTGTGTGTGCGTGCGTTTGGAAAAGAAGAATGAGGGGCCAGAATAAAAACGGCCCCAGCACTCGGTTGTACGTCGACCAAATCAATGTCAATATGTAAATGAGAATGCCCCCGACACCCCCCCACTCTGGTGCCAGTTCCTTTTTTTTCCTCCAACAAACTTATTTTATATAAAGATTTTTTGTTTGCCATCTTTTGTTAATTCCTTGTTAATTAAAGCTTTATGTTTGGCCATGTGGTTCTTTTTCACCTGCATGAAGTTGAAAGAATTAAAGGTTATTTTTAATCTCACCCCTTCGGTTCACCTAGCACCCTCCTCTCCCTTCTCCTTGTTAATATGTAATATATGATGTTGAAACGCTTGTAGTGGTTAGTTGACAGATTGCTCTGGTTTCTGAAAGGCCATGTGCACGGTGCAGGATGAATGTGATGCTCAAGGGGTAAAACATGAACTTCCTTGTATCCTTTTGTCTTTTGGTTGGTCAGTGTGTTTAGTTTGTTTGTTTTTTTTTTTTTGTGGGTTTTCTTCATTTTTTATTTTTTTTTTTTTTTACTCTGGCTCCCTGAATGAATTGGGGCTTTGGTTGGACCGCTCTGCGTTGGGATGAGAAGGAAGGCTATGTGCATATCATCCTATTTGTAAAGCTGTCTTAGTACTCTGAGAATATAAAGTTGGCTATTTTTACAAATGCTACTGTCTGACTCTGATTCTTACCCCAAAGCTCAAAGGATTTGGAAGAGATGGGAAATGTTTTTCGTCATGGTCTAAGTCCATTTGAAAAACCACCAAACTCCACCCCTTATGTTTGACCTCAGAGGGGTCAGCTCAGACCTTTAATCAGTCTGTGTGTTGTCATTTGTACAACAGCATCGTGCATGAAGTAATAGATGTAACAATGACAGAGTGAGGGAATGCTATGTGAGTTTGCACTGATTAAATGAATAAATAAAAACAATGGTATTAAAATCCTATGGTAGAAATTAATTGCAGAAAGAGGTGATTTTTAAACAACAGTTTATATAAATATGAATACACCCGAGTGAGGTTTGAGTTCTCATCAGATTGGCTTCCAGAGAGAAAAACTTAAATTCTACAAAATTCAGTCCACTCAAACACGCTTAGAGAAAATATTTCATTTTTTCCTGTATGTCCTCCCAGTTAAACAAAAGTTCTTATTATATAATGTAAATAAATAAATAAATACACGGCAGAGAATAAACAAAGCGATTAAACCTCGCTTCTTAATTGTTTGGGTTGTTCAATAATTTGAATATTTAAAATCACATAAAAGAATGAAACGGGATTTCTGCTGACATGTATCTGTTGTATTTCTTTATTAATATTTCAGCATTAATAATTTCCTTGTAAATCAACACTCGGTGGTGCCCTTGAGCTCCGGGCGAGAGGTTGTAAACATGACTTCATTCGGGAAGATCTCGCGAGATGCCGAAGATTGCCGAAGGAGGAGTTGCCGGAAAGTCCCGAGCTGCAGACACGCTGGTCCCCTCCTCCCTCCCCCTCCTTTTTCAACATGGCGGCCGCGTCTACTCTCTCGAGTAACGCTCAGATTGGAGACTGACTCGATCCCCACCGTCCGCCTTCCTCCGAAGTTTTTGGTTGGAACATCAACTTCGCTTGGATGCACATCCCGCTCTCCGGCTGGCGGTTTCCTCCGGTTCCCTCCAGTGGAGTAACCTTCACCCACCGCCCCTTCCCTCCGGCCCTTTCCCTTTTTTTAACCCCCAAAAACAACCAACTGCCAGCCAACAACAGCTCCCGGTGCCATGGTTTGAGTTGGTGCTCCCACTTTTCCTCTTCATGAACAATGTGTGAAAACTGCGCCGAGCTGGTGGAGGTTTTAAATGAAAGTGAGTGAACAAGTGTGGCTGTTTTTCTTTGTGTTTGTTTGTCTGTTTGGTTTTTATTGTTGTGATTTACACCGGATTAGCCGCTCGGTGTTAGCAACCGCTGTCCAACTGGAGCTGGATGGGAGAGCACGTTAGCTCCCGGGAGGACGGGGGGTTAGCGAGGGGATAACTCTGTGCACATTCCGGCTGGGCTTCCTCTTTCTGTCCGACACTTTGCAGCCACACGTCGGAGGAAGAGCTGCCATGAACGGGTTGTGTTTTCCGGCCGGTGACAGCTCGGTGGCGGGGCCGTTTTCCCTCCCCGGCCGGACCGGCCGTCAGCAGCTTCGGGCCCTGTCTGTCAAACGCTCCCCACCGGACTCAACACAAGCTAGCCTCCGGAAATGTTGAGCCTCTCCCCCGCCACCCTGCGGTGTGTCTGCGTGTGTGACATTACGGCCCCGGACCCGGACGGTCGGACCCGGGTCGCTGGGGGGCTCGGGTTGGGATTTGTTCGGATGTAGCTGCTGCTAAAATGCGGATTTTTTGGAAGTTAGCCGAGTTAGCCGGCGGAGCTAGCCAGCAGGCTGACTTTGTTTGATGTGTTTGTCAGGTCAGTCCGCTAGCTGTCCACTCCGCTGCCTCCCATTGTCTAACGGATGGACACATTCACAACCCCCCTCCAAGAAACACGGCCGGTAAAGTCCCGATCACTCTCCCACGAACCCCCCACCCGACACCACGATGCTGCCGGAGACATTTTTGTCGTTTTTTTTGGGCGACTGTGTGAAATGTTAGTGTGAGCTAGCAGCTCAGCTAGCTCTGAAAATTAATGGCTGCATCGAGGCACATATTTTGGCTCCGTTAATCCTCGGTGGCTGCCCTCTGTGCACAGGGCATTTCCTCCCTGTTTCTCTTTTTCATGCTCAAACCTCCTGAAATGACCACTCCGCCCCCCTCCACCCCCACTGCAGGGTGCTAACGTCCGACCGGAGCCAGCGAATGTAAATACAAGGTTGTCTCTGCTAAAACGTAGCCGTCAGTGCAGGCGTGCTAACCGGGCCTGGCTGTCTGCTCCACTCCGAACAAAGACTTGTGTTGTAACGCTGTCTGTAAACCTTCTTGCAGGTAATTAATGGTTTATTTGTCGTGCTCCTGTGTGTGTGTGTGTTGGAGGACAACGCTCTTCCCGCAGGATCTGCAGGTCTCCCCTCAGACCATCCTGCACCTGTTTCATGGCCTCAAACTTTGGAAATCAAAGTTGTTTCTTGTGTTCCTTCCTGTGTCAGTTGTCAGTGTCCACGTCTGGATATTGAAGCCCAGTTGTGGGAGTGAATTGTGACCTGTTTTATTCAGCCACCAGATCATTACACCTGTATGTTTTTGTTGAACTTGTCATTCTGAAACTACAGGCTGTCTCCCCCCAGTAACAGTTTCCAGTCCTGTGCGTCTTGTTCTCACAGCTTTTTTAGAAAGGTTCTTCTATTGAGCTGGAGGAAACGTGCACGTGGTAGTTCTGCTTCACGGACACTCCTGACACTCCCGGGTTAAACTGGGACTGCATTCATGACCTTGACTCCAAATATTTGGGGTTCAGTTGTTCCAGTGTCATCTCAAAGGTGTTGGTTGGAGCTGAGAAACAAACACAAACTGCTGGAACAAAGTCTGGAGCAAACAAACTCATCCCAGGTTGTGTTGTTTTGGCTTCTTGTTGTTTTCTTTTTCTTCTGCAGTTGTAGGCTGTGGAGCTGTTCCACCTTGTGAAGGTCTATTTTCGGCAGACATGTGCATCATCACTCAGCTGTTTATGTGACAGGAGACCTCACTGGCTCAGATTATTGTTTTAGTTTTGAACAGATGTGACCATCAGTCTTCAAATACTGATATTCTATATATCAGACTGTCTGTGTAATTTAGGGGAAAGGTTAGTCACTGCATCGCGTTGGTTTCTAAAGCCAAACAGTAACTTTCATTTTCATTTGTGCCGTCTCAGTGACAAACTTAGATGATTTCTGTTGTGCAGTCAGACGGACAGATGTGTCAGGTACCTCACAGATGGTTCTGGGCTTTGTTGAAGTTTTAAAACCAGCACTGAGCAAAGTAGGAGAGCAGCCAGACAGGAACTTTAACCAAGTAAAATAACAATTAATTCAGAAATAACAACTTAAATTTGATGAGCATTCAGTGCTAAAGCCTGACCAAGCCTGTCAATCACGCAATAGCCCGCCCATAACCGCTCTTTCCTGGTCTGTTTCCCTCTAAATGGAGCATCATTTAAAAAAAGTGAACATCATGCTGTATTGAAGACTGAGACCATAAACTCACCAGGAAAACGTTTACTGAGGAGAAGGAGGGACATTTCCCATAGACTTCAATACAATCTGACTTCTTTTTCCAACCAGTGGATTTCCCCCCAGATGGTCAGTGGATAGATTGCAGGTCCAGTTTTGTGGACCGTCTGTGGCCTTAATACAAAACTGAACGCCTTTTATTGTGAAGGTCAACAACATTTTTCATGTGTCAGTTAAACAAGACTCCAGTTTGAGGTTTTTCTTGTTGGATCGGGGTCAAAGTTTGGTCTGTGCTGACACATCACACACTACCGTCAGTGCAACGTGTCCTGACTCTGACTCAAATTAAGGACAGGAAGAACTTCAAACTTCTTGTTGTTCTGTGTTAAACCCTTTTATTGGGGGGTCCACAGCAGGATGTTGTCAGCTGTGACAGCTCTGTCTCCAAGACTGGCAGGTCCATGTGCTGTCTGTCGGAGACCTGTGACCTCAGATTTGCTGCAGCAGCATGTGTTTGTGTGTGAATGTCAGAGACAGAATCCCCTTTACAACACAGGGCTGTGTTTCCGAACACCGGGTTAATCCACGCGGGTTCCAAAAATGTGGGGATTTTCTGTTTTATATCAGGCCACGTTCAAGATCTTTGGATCCTGAACCGTTAGTCCAACGAGGCGAGCAACTGAATTTTGAAGACGTCACCTCTGGCTCCTGGGACCTCCAACATATGGACTTTTTTTACGAGGCAGCAGTTGAGACATTAATTGGCTCCAAACATACAGAAAACCAAAAGACAAGAAGAGATTGAGGTTTTTGGAACCCCAAAATAACTCAGTATACTTCTACTCCTCTGGGTTTTCAACCCTTTGTGTTTTCAGATTCAGAATCAGCTCAACCTCATCTGATCCTGTGTGATCAGTTCAGACTGAATGTTTCCTCCTTCTCCAAAGAAAAGTTCCTCTCATGTGTTTGGGTTGTTTCTATCTTTCTGATCAGGAGTGCTGCTCGGTAATGATGAAAAATCAGCTCTTCATTCTGCCACACAATAAACTCAGAAACATACAGGACTGATCCAGAGACTCTGATTGGCTGTGACATCACCCACCACAGCCAATAGGAGCGTCTGACGTAGAGACGTGACTCTAGACATCACTATCAAAGATGGAGGATGGAGAATGGACAGATAAACACACAGAAGGAGTCAGAGAGTCAGACTGATCCAGATCTGATCAGTTTATCACTGATCAGCTGATTCTGCAGTTTGAGGAGGAAACAGGAAGAACCATCAGGAGGAATAAAAGGTGACGGGCCATTTGGAAGCATATTCTTGTTGGCTGATGTAAACGTACAGGTGGAGTGTTGATTAACAGGAAGTTGACTTTATGGTCGACCATGTTTTGTTTTTTTCTTGGGGGGGGGAGAAGGAAAGAAAAGAGACAAATTCACTTCAAATTCAGGGCCGTGTCTCTGAGAAAGTTGCTGTTACTGAGGTTGAATTGTTAGCAGACAAAACCACAACCTTGAGATGCCAGTGGTGTGCGTCTGGGCTCATTAATGTGTTGTTGTCACAATGCTGTTGTGTTCATTCATTCTGTGTGTCGTTCAGGGACAGTAAAGCTCCTTCTGTGTCCGGTTCAGATTGAGGTGTCTTCATGACTCCACCTTTCTTTCGACAGCTGCTTTAGTGAACTGTCATGAAATCCAGAACTGTCCCAGTAAAAAAAATCAGCCGCTCAGTTAAAAACCTGCCAGTTTTTACAAGAGGCAGTAAAGCGTAATTTCTGTCTGGCTCTGCTGAAACTGTCCTTTTCGTGTGAGCTCAGAAAATTGCATCATATAAATGGAAGAAATAATTTGAAATGATTGCTTGACTCTAACGGCTGGATGTATGATGGCTGCTGAACGTCTTGGTTTTCTTTCCAGCGTCCACGTTAACAGATCGGATCAAACACACCCGTTGCCTTTTCAGCTGAGGTTCAGTTGATTCTGAATATGTGGAGACCTGGTGGTATTTTTAGAAAATAACAAAAAACAAAGGGATGATCTAACAAAAGCCTTGATGTGGTTATAAAAGGGTTAAAAGGCTGCAAAACTGAGCATTTTTATAGGAGAGGATGATTTAAATTCCAAAATGGTGGAAGGACTTAATGTTAAGGACTTAAATGGTCCCAAGTGGCTTCCAAGAAAATTACGAACATCCCTTTTAAGCACCACCTATCAGATAGTTATTATGTTTTTGTCCAGTGAAATTTATAACCAACCTGCCAATTTTGTGCTGTTTTTGTCCAGCTGTTTTTGTTACACAAACATTTTTAGGGGAGAAAGATAATTGTGAGAATAAAAACAACATTGTTCCTGCAGTATTTTCTGCCTGGTCCCTTAAAAAAGATAGGAAGATACTATTGTCATCCTTTTACTGTGAGATTCAAAGTCCTGCATCAGACAAGCTCATACAAAGACGTTAAGTATTGGCAGCAGGCTCTGATGGCTTCGGTCTAAAGTTGCTGTTATTGTTTTGGTGTTCAAAGATCCAGATCCGTCACACCCAGTCCAGAGGACTCGAGTGTCTTGGCTGAATTGCTGACCTGAATCTGGCAGCAGGGACAGAAAAACAAGAAACCTGTATTCAGCTGTATTCAATCAGCCATGTGGCTCCTCCAGCACCAGGACTCACTGAAACCGAACCAGAACCCTCAGAGGCCTCAGGACCGGTTCCCCGTCAGGTTGTCTGGTGTCAACGTTAAACTGGTTTATGGATGTAAATACAGAGAGAGGGCACGCTGACTGACATCAGACTCTCCAGACTGGAGGCGTTTAAATATGAACCTTCCAGCTGTGACTTCATAATAAACTCACTCCCACCGTGTTGTGATGTTGGCGGCCGACTGGATCTGAATCCGTTCAGGTTCCAGATAAACGATGTTAAAAGGTCTGGCTCAGAGAGGAAGTGGATGTTCCATCAAATGTAAATGTTTTTATTGCAATTTTGTTTTCAAATGATGATTGTGCCACATTCAGTCACTTCCTGGTTCTATTTTGCTGTAGACTAAAATAAGAACTGTTCCTGCGTTCGGCTCCACATCCTCCCAGTGTGTGAATGTGTGTGTCAGTGTTGATGTGATGTTTGTGTGTTTTTGTCTTAAATGAACAGGCGTTGTCGTGATTAATTAAAAGTGAAGGCAAATTTGAGGCAATTTAAACCTTAATTTTACATGTTTAAAAAAAAAAAGCCTGAGATGTTAGCAGCTGTTTGGTCACCTGATTGATGACAGACTGGTCCAGTTTTGCTCTTTGGGAACAGTCTCAGACCCTCAGAGTCCTGGTCTTGTCTCACAGGCATTTCCTGTTGTCTCTCCTCAGTATCGGATGCAGACGGCAGCGAAGGCGGCTTCCAGCTGAAGAAGGAACATGCCCTGCGAGTGCTGGGCTACATCAGCTCCTGGACTCAGAGGTCAGTGCTGTGTCCTCCGCTTCAGACAAACAATTTGACATGACTGAAAGCAAAACAAGTCCGTGACTTTTCCTTCTTTCCTTCTCCGTCTGTTTCCTCCTTGGTGCACCAAATAACCGCCGTCAGGTTCAGACCAAATCTCACGCTACGGCCACATGAACGCATTCTTCTTTTAACAGTGTTTTATCATTTAGCTCCTTACCCAGAAACCGTTCTAAACTAAAAGAGCAGAAGAAGAGACGATATATTAAAACAAAAACAGGAGAGGAAACCAGTTTAAAGGTAAATTGGTAGAGGTGAGTTTAAACAGTGCAGCTCTGGGTTGCCTCGGCAGGAAATCTAATTCTGTACGAAGTGGAAACCATCTTTAAAGTGATGTAAAGCAGCAAGCACCCTGGAAACCAAGACAGACTCAGGTCCAACTGGACTCGAGTCAGTGGGAAAATGAATGAGTCATTGTCGCGTTGCTCAAACCTCCCGCTCCTTTTGATTGGCTCAGCTGCTCGGGGGGGAGGAGCCTGTGGTTTGGTGGGCGTCTCTCAGGTGCACAGGAGTCTTTAGCTTCATAATATAATTTCTATCATATTTATTTGAGGAATGATGACAGTCAGTTTGTTCCTAGCCCGGTGTTATTCCTCCAGTTGGCTTTCTTTTAAATATTTGGTGTTTGAAGGAGACTTTAAGCTGCTGACATCACCACTCCAAACCTGCTGAGTCATGAAACCAAGCTGCCAGCAGGCAAACGTCCTCCTGAGCTTTGAATGAAACACCGTCAGTATCCTCTGTAGACCTTCGCCTCTAGAGGTTGGTAGCTCAATTGGACGAAAGCAGTGTGGCATCATGGGGGCTGTTGGCGTCGGCGTCTTTACCTGGAGCAGGATTCTCTGCTGAGGGCTCCTCCTCTCCACAACAAACACAGCTGCTGATTCTATCCAGTAAGATCACTGATAGAAACACATTCAAAATGAGTGAGCGGCACTCTTCAGGGACACAGGACATCTCTGAGCTGTCCCACATTCACTCAGCTGCTTTCTCTAAGATCGTATTGATCGTATTTTAACTTTTGCCAAAAATAAGACTTGATTCTTTTATTTTGAAGACTTTATCCCCATTAGGAGATTTATTTGTGGTTTAAAGAATCAAAGTCCATCTCAGTGTAGTTTTAGGTCTCTGCTTTCTTCTCTCAGCCAATCAGAAGGGAGGATCTGATCCTTTCTTTTTATTGGCTGAATGTTTTCTGAGTGATCCAATAAAAACACAGCAGATTTTGTGAAACACCAAGTCCTGAAGTCGTGACAGCAGGTTTTAAGGGTCAGTTTCTGGATCCAGGCTGTGAGCATTTCACTGTGAACACATCGGATGGACTTTAAACCTTAGACCATGAGGGAAGACTAAAATCCTTCATCTGGTTCCGATGTGGAGCTGAAAACCACCAAGGTGGAGAAACGGAATGTCTGTCACGTAAACACAACTCCAACTCGACCTGCTGACACTTTTGTTCATGCCAGCTGTTGGTTTTTCTCATCGTGTCTTCAGGCAATGTCTCTGCTGCTTCAAGGAGTACAAGCACCTGGAGGTCTTTAACCAGCTAGTCTACGCCCTCATCAACCTGGTCATCGCCCAGATCAGCAGCCTGAGAGACCGCCTCTGCAGCGTCCAGGGCCACACCCATAAAGGCGGAGCATCTGCAGGTGAGGGGTTGGGCTCTGAATGGAGCGGTGGCGAGTCTGCGCCTGGGGTCCTCCCACAGCCGTCCTCACCTGGGGAGGACGAACCTGTGAATGTGGAGAGAGACTCTGCGGAGGAGGATGCTGACACCCCAGACTTAAACCAGAATAAGAGCCAGAGCCAGGGGCCCAGCCAGCAGGGTGAAGCCCAGATGGAAGCACTGGGGCCCGGGGAGAGCGGCAGCAGGTCTGGGGGTGGTGATGGTGGCGACGGGACCAATGGCAGCGACAGCCAGGACCCGTTCAGCTCCTGGACCACAGAAGAGAGGGAGAAGCTGCTGCTGTGTGCGGCCAAGATATTCCAGATCCAGTTCCCCCTCTACACAGCCTACAAACACAACACACACCCCACCATCGAGGTAAGGACGAGTGTTGATAGTGTATCTGGTTCAAAGAACCAGAAACCTTCTCAGTGTAGTTCGTCTCCTCCTCTCCCAGACTCTGACTGTTAAATATCAATAATTCACATTAAAGGCTTTAGATTTTCCCACTGTTTTTATTTTGAAGTGTTTATCGATTAAACTATATTTCTTTGAAGTCCTAAAAACCATCAGTCAGCCAATCAGAAGAGAGCGTCAGATCCTTGCTTCTGATTGGCTGTTTGTTTTCTGTGTGGCCCAACAAGATTATAGCGGATTTCAGGTGAAAACCCAGAGAAGGCAAATCCTGCAAGGTTGGTTTGTGGATCCAGATGAGCGTGTCCGAGAGATGAGAATTGTATTTTGTGACATCACAAAGTCCCAGAAGTCCTGACGGCCGGTTTTAAGGTTCAGTTTCTGAATGCAGACTGAGATACTTTAACTGGATTAACATAGAACCTGGACCTGTTTTAGAATCAAAGACCACATGGAGGTCCACCATTAGACTGGATGGACCTTTAAACAAATAATTTTTGGGTTTTTTTTGGTTTTTTTTGTGCTTTTGTTGGTTATTCACATTGATGTATTTTAGCTTTTCTGATTTTCTTTGTTCACGCTTCCTGATCTCTGGACAGTCTGTGGTTCAGAAACCTCTGAAGGCAGACCCCAGTTTTCTAAGTACTCTATTTTCAGATTATACAATTTTCCTTGTCACATTAAACTTTGGCATTTGTTTCTCTCCCTCTTCCTGTTTTTCTTTCCAGGACATATCGGCTCACGAAAGTAACATCCTCGGCTCCTTCTGTGATATGAATGTAAGAAATCCGTTGAACCTCATTTTCTGTCAGTCAGCTGACGCCTTAATCCCTCAGACTCACTTTGCATTATGCTCGACAGACCAATCATTTCACAGTAACAAAAACAATACAGACTTACTTTTTAGTTTGAATCTCCTTCATTTATTCCATCCTGAGCCCCCCCCCCCCCCCCGCTCTTTTTTTTTTTTTTGGAATTTGCATGAACAAGCTGAACAGCTGTACCACATCCAGAGCAAAATGGGGGGAGGTATACAGTGTTGGCCTGTGGACCGTTATCAGTCCTGTTCTGTTCGACAGCCTCAGACTCTGTGACGTTCAGGGCCACGTGCTGTTTTCAGTGCTAAATCAGCTCATCTGTAAATTCAAACTCTCTGATTCCACTGTGTGGTGTCATTGAACTTAGTGTGACCGACTCACTGTCTCCTCACAGAGCTTCATCAGTCAATTTAGGTTTCACCATAAACTTCAGAAATGATGAGCTG
Organism: Echeneis naucrates; assembly: GCF_900963305.1. Taxonomy (NCBI): domain Eukaryota; kingdom Metazoa; phylum Chordata; class Actinopteri; order Carangiformes; family Echeneidae; genus Echeneis; species Echeneis naucrates. The sequence goes on along the minus strand of NC_042511.1, from coordinate 996,533 downwards.
ACGTTAGAGAGGAAATGTGGCTGAGGCTAACAGTGAGCTAACAGTTAGCTGCTCTGTCTCCAGTTATCAGCCTGTTAACTGCCAAACACTCACAGCAGACAGAATCAGGTCAATTAAAGAGAGTCACCTGAAACCTCAACACAACAGGAAGTGATGACACGACTGAGACTTTGTGGTGTGTTAGATGACATCTGGACAATGTTTGGAGATGTATGATGTCACACAGGAGAGCGCTGGTCGCCTTGCAGCTGCTGAGGCTCAGGCCCAGGATCTTATAACGGTGAATAGACAGCTCAGTGGATAAAGACAAGGCTTTCTTATCTTCAGACCCACCAGACGAGTCCAGTGAAGTCCAAGAAAGATAACAAAATGTGAGAAAATAAAATTTCCCAAATAAACCCAGAGCTGGATCTGCCTGCCAGGACCAGATGGTCGGTGGTCTTTCTACGAGCAGTCGTTGGTAGAAACACATTTTTTACATCATTAGATTGAATAATAGTCTGAAATTAATTTTTCAAATCGGTGTCCTGACCGGAGAGATGAACTGTATCTGAGATCTGAGCTCAGAAACCCGACACCCCAAGTGTCCAAATATAACCATGGCCTGATGTGACGGTTTGTGTTTCGTCCTCTGCTGAATTGAGTTGAGGATGGTGGACTGAGTCTGCTTCAACAGGAGGGAAACGTAATATTGACAAAAAAAAGACCAGGTCTCACTCTGCTGTGACTCGACTTGTTGGGTCTGACAGCTAATTTCCTCTGGCATCGTGTGACGGAGGGGGGGCAGACAATAACATGTCAGATAAAACATCTTTAATCTCTCCTCCACTGAATAACTGTTATTAGCACAAAGTCACACCTGGTTACAGAGAGCAGCCCAAACTTCACACGGTGTTGATGTCACTGCGTTGATATTGTTGGCACTAAAAGTGTTGTGGTGCTGCAGAGACGCCCTGCACTACAGATCATACCGCAGATATAAAGGAACAAGTTTGTTCAGTAAAAGTTGTAATAAATTCATATCATCATCATTAGAACTGTTTTAAATTATCGCAGCAACTGAAACTACAATACTGGCCAAATAAAGACTAGATATTTCAGTTCCATGGATTGTTTCATTTTCACTGAAAAATAAGACGTGTACCTTTCCAAAAAAGGTCATTACAGGTAAAGTTGAAGTTAAATAAGTTGGTAACAAGTAAAATTCTTTTTTTTTTTTCTTATAGAAGACCCAAACACACACATGTTGCTCCCCTGCAGTGATCTGCATGTTTTTGTGTCATGAATGAATCAAAGCCTTTATTTAAGAAAACCTTTCTGGCAGCACCATGAAGGACTTTTGGGCCTAAATGTAACGAGACAAACTTATTTTATGTTTCCTGTTGCAAAAACACGCAAATGGGAAACGAGAACGAGCAGAAATCAGGAAGTGAAGAGGAAAAACACAAATAAGACTGTGATGACTGTTTGATGTTCTGTCCACTCCACCAGGACGTGGAGGTCCCACTGCATCTGCTGCGTTACGTCTGTCTGTTCTGTGGGAAGCACGGACTCTCCCTGATGAAGGAGTGCTTTGAGTCGGGAACCCCAGAGAGCCTGCCCTTCCCCATCGCCCATGCCTTCATCACCATCGTCTCCAACGTGAGTCCACCAGCCGAGCAGCCTTCTGTCGGTGATGAACCCCCAGATCAGACTAATTAATAACTTCACTCTGAAACTGATCCTTGATTCAATTATTTAGGTGACGGTCTTAGAGGTGTTTACAGGCCCTCAGTCGTCCAGCTTCGTTTTGACTTGTTGATGCAGGATGAGACGCGTTTGGTTCAGATTCTCTGCTGAGTCATGCTTCATAGGTTTTCTTTCTTTTGGCATTTTTGCTGCAAAAACATCTAAAAGGATCAACTAAATAGAGATGGAACAACTACACAAGAATTCTGGGGGTGATGGAGATGTGGAGATGATTTCACATGACGCCATGTTTTTGTTTCTGCCCGCAGATCCGTATATGGCTGCACATTCCGGCCGTCATGCAGCACATCATACCGTTCCGCACCTACGTCATACGGTGAGTTTTATTCTTAAAAGGGAACAAAGGACGTTTCAACCAGCTTGTTTTTGTTGCACATCAGCTTCTTGACTCTGTCAGCGCTCATGAGTTGAACTGTTCTTTGGGTTTTCTGGTTTATGGTGTTTTTATTTAAAAAATAAGGAAAGGTTCAGTGTGTGTTTTTAGTTAGTTCTTGTTTTCTGAGCTACTATCCCTGATTACAGAGAACAGCGTCTTTACTGAGTCACATATATAATTAGCTGAGGTTGAGCTGATTCTGAATCTGTGGAAACTGAAAAGCACAAAGCAATGAAAATGTAGGAAAGCCTTATTGTGGCTCTAAAAGGGTTAAGCACTGGAAATAAAACAAAAATCAGATGAAGGATCAATGAGACAATTCCCCCTCAATTTATCAAATAAAGCATGAAAATATTGTAGGAATGGTTTCTCTCCATCTGTGTGCAGGTGGGCTGAAACCTTTGTTCGTTAGGGAAGTCGATTGAATTAAGTCTAGCCTGCAGAGTTTTTTTTCTCAGTTATCGTTGACTGAGTAGCTGCCATTTTGTTGAACACCTCTCTCTCCTTGTCCACAGCCTTGAATCATTTAAGTTCTGGTCCCAGATCGGACTGGAGCAAACAGATGATTGGTGACGATTTGAATAAAAATCAGAGACTTTAAAGTTAGCCTTCCAGATCCCGTGTTGTGTCTCCAGCTATTAAAATACTCTGTGACCATTAACAACATCGTGCAGGATTTGATGTTTGCTGTCGTTTGATGTGAAGCAGCCAGACGTGGTTGATTCTGTCTCGCAGCGCCATCCCCCTCCATCCCCCTCCCTCCCTCCATCCCCCTCCCTCCCTCTCTCTCTCCCTCCCTCCCTCCATCCCTCTCTCTCTCTCCCTCCCTCCCCCTCCCTCCCTCCCTCCATCCCCCTCCCTTCCTCTCTCTCTCTCTCCCTCCCCCCCCTCCCTCTCTCTCTCCCTCCCTCCCTCCCTCCATCCCCCTCTCTCTCCCTCCCTCCCTCCCTCTCTCTCTCTCTCTCCCTCCCTCCATCCCTCCCTCTCTCTCTCGCCCTCCCTCTCCCCCTCCCTCTCTCTCTCCCTCTCCCCCTCCCTCCGTCCCTCCCCCCCCCTCTCTCTCCCTCTCCCTCCCTCCCTCCATCCCTCTCTCTCTCTCACCCTCCCTCCATCCCTCTCTCTCTCTCGCCCTCCCTCTGTCCCTCCCTCTCTCTCTCGCCCTCTCCCCGTCCCTCCGTCCCTCCCACTCTCTCTCGCCCTCTCCCCCTCCCTCCGTCCGTCCCTCCCTCTCTCTCCCTCCCTCCCTCCCTCCGTCCCTCCCCTCTCTCTCCCTCCCTCCCTCCCTCCGTCCCTCCCCTCTCTCTCTCTCTCTCCCTCTCCCCCTCCCTCCGTCCCTCCCCCCCCTCTCTCTCTCCCTCCCTCCGTCCCTCCCCCCCCCTCTCTCTCTCCCTCCCTCCGTCCCTCCCCCTCTCTCTCTCCCCTCCCTCCCTCCCTCCATCCCTCTCTCTCTCTCTCCCTCCCTCCGTCCATCTCTCTCTCTCTCTCTCTCTCTCTCTCTCTCTCTCTCTCCCTCTGTCCGTCCCCCCTCCCCTCTCTCTCGCGCTCTCAGTGCACCTTGCTCTCCCGTGCTCAGTCCCCCAAATACCAAAGTGCCACACGCTAGTTGCTAGGAAGAGCTTCCGTCTCCACGGCAACAGTTGCCAGGCCTCCAGTCAACCTCTCCTCATATGACCCGAGAGGAGCCAGAGAGCTGGCAGAGCTGGTCATGTGGTGCAGGCTGGCTGATGCGCTGCTGCTTCTCCAACTCTTCTGTCTGACTGAACAGACAGCTCTCCGAGGTCGAACAAACTGTTAAAAGTAAATATTTAAGGAACAGCCACTAATTTTATAATGACGGCTCGAAACCTGGAATGTCAAGTGAACGTGGTTAATGATGTTATGAAGGAGAGAGCGTCGTCTCAGTTTAGACGTTGGTGTTGAGGTTAGAGTTGATGATTTTGGTTCTTAAAACTGGTTTTAAGGTTCGACTGTGTCTTACACTTGAACATTGTTTGTATTAACTTTGTGTTGAGTTGCTTCAGGACAGATGAGTTGAACTTGGAGGAATAAGTCTATGAGGAACATGATACCCAAAATAAAAGCATGTTCTTATTGACAGTGCTGTTGATGTGAACCACTCTGGGTCGATCTTGGCCTCCCGGTCATCAGCTTTAGTTTTGCTCTCCTCTGCAGGCAGACTGTTTGCTGATGATTGGGTTGCAGTTTGTAACTCCGTCATCCATTCCCTGTGGACTGAACCCTGTTTTCAGGGTTGGGCCCAGCTTTTTTCCTGTTTAAATCTCCTTTTAATCGGCAAAACAGAAACCCCTTTAGCATCAGCTGTAACTTCCCCGTGATCAGAAAAAATCTGAGGACCAAACAGTCGGCTGCACCGGCTCAGAGTGAAGACCGGATGAGTCAGCAGTGCTCTGCTGTTCATCTCCAGCTACGCCTACGCACGGCAGGAAAAGGAATGTTTTTAAAAAAGTGATCTCAAACATAAACACGCTTTAGAAGTTTGTTGGAGACAATGTGAAATGTGAACAACAAAAGGTCAGTCATGTTGCTTTAAGATCGAGACAGAAACATTAAAATTGTAATATTTTAGATGAACTTTGACTCTGCTGCCGTTCTGCTGGATTAACCAGTTAAAACACTGGATTGGGAACGACTGCCTCAGAAAAAACATTCACATAGTTTGGAGCCTGAGCTTCATTCCACCCAACAATCAGCCCTGAAAACAGTAGCTTAGAGTGTGGACGGGTAATTCCTGTGCCAGCTGTTCTGAGCACGTGTGGATGTGTCTGCAGGTATCTGTGTAAACTGTCGGACCAGGAGCTGCGGCAGAGCGCGGCACGCAACATGGCGGACCTGATGTGGAGCACGGTGAAGGAGCCGCTGGACAGCGCGCTGTGCTTCGACAAGGAGAGCCTGGACCTCGCCTTCAAATACTTCATGTCTCCCACGCTCACCATGAGGCTGGCCGGTCTCAGCCAAATCACAGTGAGTCGCACAAACATGACTGAACTCATCTTCACTCCAGGACAGTTTGAACCGAATGACTCGTGTTTTCTACCAAATGTGTATTTGATTGGAAGATTAAAATATCAACACGTTAATGAGATTAAAACATTTCATTTAGTAAGAGACTTCTGAATCAGTTCAGCCGGTGATTAATTTTTGAAATCTGGTTATTGGAGCGAGAAAACTTTTTTTTTTTTAAATGGAGGAGAAATGTTGTAGAACTATGTGTTCCTCCAATTTTATCACTACTCTGGCAAAAAAATGTGTAGTGTCCAATTTCGGACATTTCACACAGGCTCAACTCTACCAGGCTGTAATTAAATTTAGTTTTTGTATGTTATCAGTGATCTGTAATCAGTCAGAGCCAGCCAACTAATGTATAGCAAACAGAACACTGTTTAGCAGCTTCAAGTTTGGCTGTGAAAATATCCAAGAATGAAAATAATAAAGGGGGCAAAAGTGTGAGTGGTTTAGGTGGTGTTAGCTCGTAGTTTAATGTTGTTCTTCAGCTGCTGAGCTGTGTCAGATGTTTTTCAGTTATTATAAAACAGTAATATGCGGGATTTAATTAGATGCAGCGCGTCACTGTAATTAACGCTGCTGTTTGCCATCTGAATAGTTAAATGCGCACTAAAACAAACGTCCTGATCCGGTCCTCCGGGATCTGCTGAAAACCAGAGGACCTTTATCTGTGTTAGGCTGGTAGACTTCTGATTACAGCCGCTGGCCAGCTTCCTCATATTTAAATGTCTGTGTTTGGCTCTTTTGGGAAATAACGCTGTAAAAAATATTACATGCTGTATCATTCCTCATTTTAAATCTGTGTATGTTTTCTCAGAATCAGCTCCACACATTCAATGATGTCTGCAACAATGAGTCTCTGGTGTCCGACACTGAAACGTAAGTTGGTTGTGTGTTTGTATGTGGATGTGTTAACAGCTACAGACGTGACATTCTTCAGAGTCAACTGGGTTTTCAGTCTACTTTCTTTTTCTTAACGCTAAAGAAGTTAATTTGCTTCCAAATACCAAATTTTATTTCAGGCCTTTTTGCTCAGCTGCTGGTATATCCAAAGTCTCTGATTTTGGAGTGATTTTGGTTTTAATATATGTAATACTATTATATGTAATACTAAACTAATATTACAACTTTTATTACTTTTAGTCTTCGGGCTGACTCGTCAGGTTTACTTAGACTTAAATTCAGAAAAAATTCAGAGTTAACCAAAACTCTTCAGTCTCTGGATCATTCCTGAATGTTTATTGTGTTGACAGAATAAAGACAATCAGATATTTGGAGCTGATTTTTCATCATTACTGCTCCAAAGAATGAGCAGAACTCCTGATCAGATAAACACTTCAGGTCAGCTCTAGAACAACCCAAAAACAAAAACTGAGTCACAGATAGAATTAGCTGAAGTTAAGATGATTTTGAATGTGTGATTATTAAAAAAAAATGGAAATCACAGTGGGTGAAAAAATAGATAAGATGAAGAAAATACACGAGTACATATTGTCACTGTCACAAGGGACATGTGGTCCATAATGATGAGTGTTTACCTGTTACTTTACGTTCTCAGGTCCATAGCAAAGGAACTCGCTGATTGGCTGATCCACAACAATATAGTGGAGCACATATTTGGACCTAATTTGCACATTGAGGTGAGTGATGCAGTGATGTAACCTGACGGAAACGTTTGTGGATTATTTCAGACAGATTGATGATGTCGACCATTGAAACGCTGAATATTGAATTTCCTCCCTGCACACAACCAACTTGAAGTGTGTGTGTTTTCCAGATCATCAAACAGTGCCAAGTGATCCTGAATTTCTTGGCAGCGGAGGGCCGACTCAGCACGCAGCATGTGGACTGTATCTGGGCTGCAGCTCAGGTGAGACAGGCCAGATTTACACCTGACTGAACGCAGCTTTATTCTAACCCATTAACCTGTTTGTTACTCTGCGGAGCAGCCTGCAGCATGAATCACCACACCAGTGACATCACTGGGACTGATGAAAACAGCAGCATTGGCAGTCTTGGTTCATTTAGATTTAATTCGTCTCAGAGGTAAAAAGGCTAAAAAGAGCAGACTTGGTTTAAACGATGTGGGGCTCTGATTCAACAGTGTCAGTGTTGACGCATTTGGTTTTTTTGAGCACAGCACAGATAAAAGATTCAGAAGGACTGTAGTCGTTTCACACTTCAAGTTTGTCCGACAAGTTTGGAAATTCTTTCCCCCTTTTGGCCTGGTTTGCTTGTTTGTTTTGTTTGTTTTGTTTAAACTAAAATGGTTTAATACATTCTGGGTTGTTGCACTGATTACATTTAGGAATCTTTCTCACACCCATATTTTAATGTTTGAAAATTTGAACAAAGAACATTTAGTGACCACAAAAACCTAAAAGATAAAATGTAATACATAATAAGTGTAGTTTTCACTCTGTTCCAACAGAACACAATGTGCCGACCTTTTTGGAAGCCAATAAAATCCTCAGCTAATCCGCCTTCTTCAGCTTAAAGAGAAACAGAAACAGTTTTTCTTCTCTCAACATAACATTTTTACTCTGTTTGTTTTGTGTCTCAGCTGAAACATTGTAGTCGCTACATCCACGACCTTTTCCCTTCACTCATTAAAAACCTGGACCCAGTGCCTCTTCGCCACGTCCTCAACCTAGTGTCTGGCCTGCACCCCAGCGCCCACACCGAGCAGGTACAGCCGCTGCTACAAAGATAAAACCACCCAAACACACACACTTGACTGCAGTGACAATCCGTCTCTCCTCAGACACTGTACCTGGCCTCCATGCTGATCAAAGCTCTCTGGAACAACGCTTTGGCAGCCAAGGCCCAGCTCTCCAAACAGAGCTCCTTCGCCTCCCTGCTCAACACCAACATCCCCATGGGCAACAAGAAAGGTCAGTCCGCATTCATCTCAGCAGGAAGCCTCTCCTGAACCTCTGGAGGAGCTTTGGGAAGCCTCATACAATTATGGACCTGATGCTGAAGATGTATCCCATCTGAGGAAAATATACCATAAACCAGGGGAAGGGTTGGGGGGCGTGGTCACTGTGTGATTGACGGTCTTCACTCATCCTCAGCTCCATCTCCAAATAAAGTTTCTAATGGTTTCATGAAGCCCAGACCATTTACTGAGGGGTTACAATCATGAAGGATATCACGTTGAACTTGACTTTAGTCACACCTTCACCAGATGAGTAACGAACTGACAGAGTCTCTGAACCACAGCTGAGGAAATCACCACAGGAAGTTCTTTGGTTCAGGCTCTCGTCCTCAGTCTGTCGCCTTGTCTGCTCTCAGGTTCACCAGCCGCCAGTCCAGACAGCAGCGACAACAGCGACACTCAGCACAGCGGAGGCAGCGACATGGAGATGGACGACCAGATGATGAGCGGCAGCAAGAGGAGCCAGCAGAGGCTGTCTGACACAGAGGTACACACACACACACACACACACACACACAGACGCAGTATGTCTGGATTCACTGCTGCTGATGGACGCAGAGAACTGCAAACATTTGAGCTACATATTAAGTCTTGAATCCTGAAAAATCAGCTGAACATAAATCAAGCTGTTCAGTTAGTGTTTGACAAGTTAAAAAAAACATTTTAAATTCTGATGTTCATCCAATAGAGTTTAGATACTTGTGTCTGTGTAAATGTCATCCCTGTGAAATCTGCCAAAATTTTACTGGCACACTCAGAAAACAGTCAGCCAATCAGAGGAGCTGATCAGATCCTCTCTGATTGGCTAATTGATAGCTACGCTCCAGAGAGGAGCTGTAAAACTACTCTGAGATGTTCTTGGTTCTTCAAACCATAAATATATCAACCCTTCAAAATAAAAGACCGGAGAATTTGAAATATAGGCCGTCAATTTAAGATTTGGAGCTTTCAGAGTACAATGCACAGAATAAGTTTTGTCAGGTTTGTCATATAATTTTTGTTGAAAGGGAAAACATTCTGCAGTTGACTGTTAATCAGATTTTCTTGTTGTGTTATTTCATATTGAACCTGCACCTTTATTTGCAACATTGAAGTTGCTGGACTGATTCTGACGTGTCACTGTCGTCCTCAGGAGTCGATGCAGGGCAGCTCCGATGAGACGGCCAACAGCGTGGAGGAAGGCAGCAGCGGTCCGGGCAGCAGCAGCGGTCGCAGCGAGGCCTCCAGCAATGAGGCCGCCTCCAGCCGAGCCAGCCAATCGGCTGGGAGCCCCGGCAGCGAGATGCACTCCGATGACATGGCGGACAGCGAGGCCTTAAAGGAGGAGGAAGAGGATGATGAAGAGGAAGACGATGAGGAGGAGGACGATGACGATGAAGAGGATGAAGATGAGGCAAACCGGTCGGCTGTTGAAGGCGGTCAGCAGAAGGAGCCCAGGGAGCAGACAGAGTCAAGGAAGCGGAAGGCAGGGGAGGCGCTTGGCGAAGGGTCAAGTCAGGGGGCGGGCCCCAGTGGCACAGGGGGTGGAGCCAAGTCCAAAGTTCTCCCCTTCAACCCAGAGACTTCTGCTGTCATGGTCTCAGCAGCATCAACGTCTTTAGAAGGCCGCATGAGGATGTTGGACGCCTGCTCTGCGTCATCGTCTGCTCGGCCTGAGGGGGCGGAGCCTCAGCAACAGCCCCCAGACATTGGCCCCTCCCAGATGGTGCAGGGGCCTCAGGAGCCTCCCTGTCTACCGCGGCCTGGAGACTTCCTGGGAGAGGCCATGGGCAGTGAGATTTTTAACTGTCGGCGCTTCATCGGTCCTCAGCACCATCACCATCACCACCACCACCACCACCACCATCATGAAGGGTGAGGCCCCGCCCCATTTACTGCTACAATATTCCTTATCTATTGAACAAAATGAACAAAGTACTGATGATTTTTCATTAGGATTTGACACGTACTTCTCTTTACGGGTGATCAGTGAGAGCTAGATAACAGATCCCACAAAATGCCCCAATAAACTGAAAACCTTTTTCCCGCTCTCAGCCCCATGGTGGAGGACATGCTGAGCGCTGATGACGTGAGCTGCAGCAGCTCCCAGGTCAGCGCCAAGTCGGAGAAGAACATGGCAGACTTTGACGGGGAGGAGTCGGGCTGCGAGGAGGAGCTGGTCCAAATCAATTCCCACGCTGAGCTCAGCTCTCACCTCCAGCAGCACCTCCCCAACTTGGCCTCCATCTACCATGAGCACCTGGTGCAAGGTGAGGCCTCAAAAAGCTCCAGGTCCCTGTTGTCCCATGTTTGACTCTTCTCCGGTGTTTTGAAAATATATTTATCTCTGCCTAGTTTTCTCCTCACTCTGGAGCTTTAAATAGAGCAGATTTCAGGTGAACACAACATGGTTTTAAGTTTCAGTTTCTGAATCCAGACCTTTGATTCTTTCACTGGATTAATGCAGAACCTGGACCATCTGGATCCACAGAGGCTGATTTTGATGTGCTCTGGGTCTCTGCAGGTCCAGCTGTTCATAAACACCAATACTCCAGCAGCCACGCTGTGACCGACATCAACCTGGACAACGTTTGTAAGAAGGGCAACACTCTGCTGTGGGACTTGGTCCAGGACGAGGACGCGGTACGACTTCTTCTCCTCACAGACTTAACAGCAGCAGGAGATTAATAACATTTAGGATCTTTAATAATCTGAGTCCGGCTTCATTTTGGTTATAACTAAATCATTGAAGTGGCTGAATATCTGCGTTGTTAGAAGATTCATCAACGTTATTACATTTTAACGTGTGTGTTTTTTAGATCCACCTGTCTGAGGGTCTGATTAATGAAGCAGAGAAGCTGCTGTGCTCTCTGGTCTGTTGGTTCACGGACAGACAGATCCGGATGCGTTTCATCGAAGGTTGCCTTGACAACCTGGCCCACCACAGGTAAGAGGGGCCCAGCGGTGGTCACTGAATGTCCGATGGAGAATATTTTTTGTTTGTTTTCCTTTTTTCATTGTGTCTGTTGATCTCCCTTCAGGTCCGTTGTGGTTTCCTTACGTCTACTACCCAAACTCTTTGGCACTTTTCAGCAGTTCGGCTCGAGCTATGACACTCACTGGATCACCATGTAAGTGACATCTCCCCGGAGCACAAACTGTTTGTGTCAAAGTGCGTTTCTTCTGCTGGAAGACGAGCAGTTTGTCATCAGCGTCCTTGTCTGTTCTGTCAGGTGGGCGGAGAAAGAGCTTCACATGATGAAACTGTTCTTCGACGACCTCCAGCACTACATCCACGAAGTCCGCGAACACCGGCACAAGTTTGCACTGTGAGTCTGCCGGCAGCTCTGTGTCCTCCACACATCATGATACCTGATGATTAGGCCAGATTTCATATTGAACCGTATTTGTTGTTGGCAGTTATTTAGGTGATGCTTTTGGTCCTGTCACAGTAACAATGACTTATCTAAACCACTTAAATCCTCAAGTCCTCAGTCCTGACTCCGTGTTGTTGCAGGTACAGCCACAGTGCAGAGGTCCAGGTCCGTCTTCAGTTCCTCACCTGTGTCTTCTCCACACTGGGATCTCCAGACCACTTCAGTAAGATTCATCCGCGCCTGTTCAGCTCAGTTAACCAAATCATTCCTGGATTTATCACCAGATTCATCCCAGACACATGAATGATCGTGTCAGGTTGATTGGTTTAGGATTGGATGAATAAATAAAAATAAAATGGTTTAAATTTGAACAAACAGGTTTATGGTTGTTTTGCCGATACATTTCCCAAAGTGTTTTTTGTCTTCAGGGTCTTCATTATGTAACCTGAGCCAGCCAGCTGAGAGCTGTGTGTAAAATGATGTAACACTGATGGGGAGGAAATGTAAAATCCTTATCATATTTTGCTAAATTTTGTGTGATTTAATCACAAATCAGGTAAATGTAATTGATCTGACTCAATGAGTGAAGACGGGTAACACAGCCGTGTTAGCAGAGAGATTTTGAAGTCTGTCTGCTGTCATGTGAAGTTGTGGAGTTGGTGGTCGAGTGTGTGCGCTTTGAACTGACCCAGAGTGTGATTGTGTCCTCCCAGGACTCAGTCTGGAGCAGGTGGACATCCTGTGGCACTGTCTGGTGGAGGATGCCGAGTGCTATGACGACGCACTGCATTGGTTCCTCAATCAGGTCCGCAGCAAGGACCAGCACGCCATGGGCATGGAAACCTACAAGCACCTTTTCCTGGAGAAGGTGCAGACGATGATAAAACCAACGTAGAAATTAGTTTTCAACTTCACAGCTAAAACAGTTAGAACGAAGGCAATCCCAGCATGCATTGGCTAGTTCAGGATGAAATGTGAGCAACTGAAGTGTCAGTGGTTGTGCTAATGCTAACTGTACTGACATGTTTGTTTAGCCCCGCCCCCACGAGTTGGCAGGATTGGTTCTTTAGATTAGTGATGTATGAAATAAGGTGGAAACGCTCCGTCGTGGTGTTGCCTGATTATTTCATGTATGTTAAATATAAAAAAACTTCATCTGTACGACGTTAACATTTGTCTCCAGATGCCTCAGCTGAAACCAGAGACCATCAGCATGACGGGACTCAACCTCTTTCAACACCTCTGTAACTTGGCCCGCCTCGCCACCAGTGCTCTGGACAACGCCTCCAGCTGTGAGGTACACAGGCTCCTTCACCCTGAGGTGGAGGAGGCGACGACAAACGAAAAATAAAACCTCACCCTCAGTCATATGTGACGGTTAACTCTGTCCTGTGTGTTCCTCCAGCTATGCGGCATGGACCAGCTGTGGGGAATCGCTCTGAGAGCCCAGTCCGCTGACATCAGCCGCGCCGCCATCCAGTACATCAACTCCTACTACATCAACGGTCAGTTCACGTCCGCCGAGCTCAGGCTCAAAACTTCTGTGGCGTCGGAGCCAACCTGCACCATGTCATTTGACATTAGAAGTGTTAGCTTTATTGAGCAGCCTCAGACTCTGACCCCCACCTCGTCTCATCTTGTCCTCTGTGTGTTTGCTGATTGCTGCAGCGGGAAAGACGGGGCTGGAGAAAGAGCAGGAGTTTATCAGGAAGTGTATGGAGAGTCTGCTGATGGCCTCAGCGAACCTGGAGAAGGACGCTCACTCCAGCCTGACCAGCATCGAGAGGGGGCTGCTCATGCTCAAAACACACCTGGAGGCCTTCAGACGCAGGCACGAGCACACGCCTGAGATCTTCCCTTGCTATGATGTCACTGTGTAAAGGCGCCTCAGTAACGCAGAGTTCTCCTTTCCTGTCGCCACCAGGTTTGCCTACCACCTGCGGCAGTGGCAGATCGAAGGGACGGGAATCAGCAGCCACCTGAAGGCTCTGAGCGACAAACAGTCTCTGCCACTCAGGATCGTGTGTCAGCCCGCCGGCCTGCCAGACAAGGTGAGACAGACAGAGACAGTGGTAATTATGGGCATTTTTATGTTATTCTGCAGAGTTTGAACATGGCAGGCTCACTGGTGCAGTTGTTATCAGGCTATATTTTATTATTTATAATCTGCAAACTTTTTTTTCTCTGTAGATGACCATCGAGATGTACCCCAGTGACCAGGTTGCAGACCTGCGAGCGGAGGTGACTCACTGGTACGAGAACCTGCAGAAGGAGCAGATGAACCAGCAGGCTCAGCTGCAGGAGTTCGGCCAGAGCAGCCGGCAGGCCGGAGACTTCCCAGGTAAAGTGTCTCCTCGTTAATGCAGACTGAAAAGCCTCCGTGAGCTTGTTTGTGACGGCTGTTGTTGCCCCCTGCAGGCGGTCTGATGGGGCCTGTCAGGATGATCTCCTCCGGCCACGAACTGACCACAGACTATGACGAGAAGACGCTGCACGAGCTCGGCTTCAAAGACATGCAGGTTGGTTTCTCTTCTCATGAATTACTGAGACGGATCAGAGATGTTTCACTTCATTCGCCTCATGTGCCTGAATTTCTCCTGTCAAACTGTTTTTTACCAAACTGATATTTCATATCCTTTTCAGCTTTCACTTCCTCTATTTGACCTGATAATTATTTTTAGTTTTTGACACAATATGAATAACATATTGGGAGAGTAACATAAGACTGAAAATGTAAATATTATATGAATGACATGATGTTTCTTCCTCAGGTGTGAGGAGTTGATATATTAATTTCCCCCTAAATAAACACCTCAGATCTTGAGTCAGTGGGTTCTTTTTCTGTGATACACGAAAATAAATGCAGCTTCTGTCCCGTCTTATTTGCAAACTCTTAAAAAATTCTGCAAACTCGTGGTCTACGCTCTGTTTTTATTTTGTTCAACACAAAGCAACACTTTGTGTGCCTTTGTTTTAACGTTGATGTTAAAATAAAGTCATCGGCATGAACAGCGCAGATCATCTCTGTTTGTTCTCAGATGGTGTTTGTGTCTCTCGGAGCTCCGCGGAGAGAGAGGAAGGGGGAGGGCATCCAGCTGCCGGCCTCCTGTCTGCCCCCCCCACAGAAGGAGCACATCCCCATGCTGCTGCTCCTGCAGGAGCCTCACCTCACTACGCTGTTCGACCTGCTGGAGATGCTGGCCTGCTTCAAACCGCCCAGCCCCGCCACCGAGAAGGTCCACGAGAGCCCAGAGGTGGGTGTCAGCGTCCCTCACTGGGCTTCTACTCCAAGAAATGTATGATCTTATTTTTTGACCAATAAATGATGTCCTTGTAGAGTGCGCGGTGTGAGGAGCTTCACCTCCATGCTGAGAATCTGTCTCGGAGGGTTTGGGAGCTGCTCATGCTCCTTCCTACATGTCCCAAGATGCTCCAGGCCTTCCAGAACATCTCAGATGACACGGTCAGTGTCCACCACAGACTGTCTGTACAAATGGACCTGCACTCTGCTGAGCCTTAAACCTCCATCCTGTCTAATGACCATCAGTTAAAAGAAGTCAGACTGTATTGAAGTCACACCAACTTTTATTGATCTCAGAGAGGAGAAACAGATCAGGTTGGAATAATTTTGCTGTGAAACAGGGAATTTATCTTGTGTAATGTTTGTGTGTATCTGTGTGTGTTTGTGTCTAGAATGGGGAGGGTTTGTGCTGGAAGGAGCTGCTGAGGATTAAAAGTCCTCATAAGCTGCTTTACGCGCTGGAGATCATCGAGGCTTTGGGCAAACCCAACCGACGCATCCACAGAGAGTCCACTGTAAGACAGACTCCATCTAATGATATGAACTAAATAAGACAAGTTTGGACTCTTAACATCTACCAGTGCACAAAAGTGTATATTCAGTGAAATGATGAGTACGTTGATTCATTGGTGTCTTTTCAGGGCAGCTACAGTGATCTGTATCCAGACTCAGACGACTCCAGTGAGGATCAGATAGAAAACAGCAAGAACACCTGGAGCTGCAAGGTACAGCCCGACTCCAGAGTCCGAGCAGATCTCAGAGGAAAACGTCTGCTTTTAGTTGATGACTCTCGTACTCTCCTTCAGTTTGTTTCATCTGGAGGTCTGCAGCTGCTCCTGGAGATCTTCAGCTCCGGCATCCTGGAGCCCAAAGACCAGGAGTCCTGGACTGTGGTGAGACATCCTTAGTCCCTCTGGGTGGCATTTTCATGGGAAAAAATGCTGCTTCACGGGGTGTGTGGTTTCCTCCGCAGTGGCTCCTGGACTGCCTGGCCTGCCTGCTGAAACTGATCTGCCAGTTTGCCGTGGACCCTGCAGACCTGGACCTGGCCTACCACGACGTCTTCTCCTGGTCCGGCCTCGCCGACAGCCAGCGGAAACGGGCGTGGCCGGGCAAATCCCGCAAGTCCACAGTGGATCATGGGAAAGGCCTTCATATCCCTCGGCTCACTGAGGTAAAAAAAAAAAAAAATCCACCATCTGGAAGAACCAAGACCTGGTGACCAGGAACAATTCATGTTATTGTGGTCTGTCCAATCTGAGCCTGATTCGGTGATAAACTGATCAGGTCTGGATCAGTCTGACTGGGGCTTTGACTTCGCTTTAACATGACAGCAGAATGGTTGACAGATGAACTCTGATGGTATGGGATCTGGTTTGCAGGTCTTCCTCAGCCTGGTCCAAGGCACCAACCTCATCCAGCGTTTGATCAACGTGGCGTACACCTACGACAACCTTGCACACAGGTGATGTCTTGTTCTAAATAGGAAGAAAACGTTAAACTATAAAATTACTTCAGAGAACCGACGTCTATATTTCTGCTTGTCTGCAGAGTTCTGAAGGCTCAGTCCGACCACAGATCCCGACACGAAGGTGAGAAAAGAGTCCACATGTGTCGCAAACAATCAGAGTGGTCCTGTTTGGCTGCAGAGTGACTGATAGGTGTTTGCTTACCTGCAGTGACGCACTACTCCATGTGGCTCCTGGTGAGCTGGGCTCACTGCTCCTCCACCGTCAAGTCCAGTCTGGCCGACAGCGACCATCTCCACGACTGGCTGAAGAAACTCACCCTGCTGGTGCCTGAGGTGAGTCCTCCACCAGCAGTCCCACCCTGACTGTTACTCCTTTTTGTTTCCAGGCTTTATGTACTGCTAAGCTCATATTTACTTTACGGACACGTCACACACATTAAGTCATCTTCATGAACCTTTCAAAAAGAGCAGGTCCAGACATTGTCTTTATAATGTTATTATTAAAGATTCCCAACATTAAAAAAATGGAGGCTGACTGTATATCTAAAAAAGAAAAAAAGAACAGACTTGTTTTGATATGCTTTGATTTATTTCTACTCTGATTTTAAAAGTCTTTCCTAAAAAAAAAAAAAAAAAAAAAAAGACATTTACGATCTGTGATGCAATAAAAATCTTGGTTTCTCTCCCCAGTGTGTTTTACAGTCAGTGAGTAGGTGAAAGCTCAGTCCAGCTGTAGATGTATCGTGTTGTCAGCCTGTTTTGGTGCACTTGTCATAATGTGTGCGTGTTGTTTGTCGTCGTCAGCCGGCAGTGAGACATGAGGCCTGTAACGGTCTCTACAAGCTCTCTCTGTCGGGTTTGGAGGGAGGAGAGTCCATCAACAGATCCTTCCTGCTGCTCGCCGCCTCCACGCTGCTCAAGTTCCTGCCTGACGCTCAGGCGCTCAAACCGCTGAGGGTGGGTCCAAATACGTCACACATTCGGAGGAAACCTGTTTGTAAGCTACACTCTGTGTCAGAAGTTCTCAGGAACGAAGATCTGACTCAATTTGAGTCTGTTTCTGAGACACAGCAGTTAAATGTCTGTGACACAGACTGTCTATTAAGGCAGATCTGAAAACTGAAGCCAAAGCTGAAGAGCCTGAAACCTGCAGTCCTATTCTGAATGGCTCTAGCTCCGGGTAACGACTTCAACCCGGTTCAAAGATATCTGCTGCTGCTCAGATATTAAACAGATGAAGTTGTCATTTATGAAGTCACACTTTGCTGTAAACTGACGATCTGACTGACGATCCGCTGTCCTTACAGGTGGAGGACTACGAAGAGGAGCCTCTGCTGAGGACAGGATGTAAAGAGTACTTCTGGCTGCTCTGTAAACTCATCGACAACATCCACGTGAAGGACGCCAGCCAGGTGGGAACTCAGACCTCAGCACTGGTTTATATTGATTATCGATTGGCTGGTAGAGATACTCTGATGCTTCATTGAACTGTTGCTAGCGTTGGTCTGTTTGAACTCACAGAAGGTCTCTCCCTCTCTGTCGCTGGCCGGCTCGATGCAGACCACCCTGCTGGACCTGGATGCTCTCGCTCGACATCTCGCCGACTGCATCAGGAGGTCAGACAGTCAGAACACGGTCCATGTGTTTTACTCCCATCAGCCGTAACATTATGACCACCTGCCTGATATTCTTTAGGTACCTTTTCCCACAAAAACAGTCTACCCTGGAGGTCTGTGCTCCTTTAGACCTCTGTAGGATCAGACCATCAGTGACCTTTGACCCCTGGTCCAGTGGTTCTCCTTCTGGTCCCTCGGAGCTGCAGTGTTGGAGAAGATCTGGCTCGTCTCCTCATCACAGTTTGGTTCTTCCCAAAGTCTCTTATTTTCATACTGGACCATTTTTCTGCTTCAACATCAACTTCAGGACTAAATGTTCACCTGCTAGGCCCCATCCACTAACAGGTTTCCATGGTAACCACAGGATCAATGTTATTGGTGGTCATAATGTTAGGGCTGATCAGTGTATGTACTTCCTGTTTTTTAACAATGTGTCTGTTTCTTTTTCATGACTTTTTATTTTTATTGTGTTTTTCATAAATTACCCAGCAGTCTTTGAGGCAAAAGACTGTGACGTGCATTTTCAATTTCTTGGTTTTCTTGTCTATGAAACACGACGGTCCTACAGACCGAGATCTGATGAGCTTTGTCTCGGCCTCTGTGTGACCTCGGTGTGTCTCTGTCCTCCAGCCGCGAGATCCTGGACCAGCAGGACGGGACCATCGAGGACGATGGGCTGACGGGCCTCCTGCGTCTCGCCACCAGCGTCCTGAAGCACAAGCCCCCGTACAAGTTCTCCCGTGAGGGACAGGAGTTTCTGCGGGACGTCCACAACCTCCTCTTCCTCCTGCCCAGCCTGGCTGACCGCGCTCAGCCGAAGTGCAAATCCCACGCCGCCCGGGCCGCCGCCTACGACCTGCTGGTGGAGACGGTGAAGGGCTCGGTGGAAAATTACCGGCTGCTCCACAACTGGGTGATGTCACAGCACATGCAGAGTGAGGACGCTTTCCCAAAGCTGTGGGGTATTTTTTTTTTATGAAGTGAATTGGTTTTAATATGTTTAATATTTCAAATGAGTATTACAACTTTTATTACTTTTAGTCTTCAGACTGACTCGTCAGGTTTAATTACACTCCAGTGCAGAAAACATTCAGTTAACCAGAACTCTTCAGTTCAGATCAGTCCTGAATGTTTGAGTTTGTGTTGACAGAATAAAGACAATCAGATATTTGGAGCTGATTTTTCATCATTACTGAGCAGAACTCCTGATCAGATAAAGACAGAAAGGACCCAAACACATGAAAGGAACTTTTCTTTGGAAACGAAGGAAACAGAGTCTGAACTGAGCAGACAGAATCGGATGTGGAGACAATCAGAATATTAAAAATGATAACTTTAAAAGGAAAAACAGAAGCTCAAATATGGTTTAAGCTGCATTGACAGATTTTCAACCAGAACGGCGTGAAATGAACCTGACAGATTTAACAGCTTCACAACAAAAGTTCAAATTAGCTGAGCAGAACAAAATAAAAACACTGGAAACTGATGGAAACTGAGTCTTTGACAGACACTGCAGGAAAACAAACAGCTTGACACTAAATCAATACGAATGGTTCATATTGAGCAGCAGAGCTCTGGTTGTCTTCTAACACTCCTGTTTCACGCCGTCCTGCAGCGTCTCACGCTCCGTACAAGTGGGACTACTGGCCCCACGACGACGTCCGGGCCGAGTGTCGCTTTGTGGGTCTGACCAACCTGGGAGCAACCTGCTACCTGGCCTCCACCATCCAGCAGCTCTACATGATCCCCGAGGCCCGACAGGCCGTGTTCACCGCCAAGGTCAGCCCCTGAGGGACGGAAAGGAAGCAGCTTTGCTTTTCTAAATGAGAACTGTGTCCGCTCTGACCCTGTGTTTGTGTGCAGTATGCTGAGGACATCAAACACAAGACCACGCTGCTGGAGCTGCAGAAGATGTTCACGTATCTCATGGTCAGTTTACTGTTCCACCTCTAATACTTTCTCTTCTGACCGGCAGACAAATTACAACAAAACATTTAAATGTCCATTTACATCCTTGTTTATCAGCTTGTTTACCTGAATAAATATCTGAATTCATATTTAAATCACTGAACAGTTGCACTCTTTTCTGTATCTGGTTTTATTTGTAAAGGAGATTTTGGTCTCAGTGCGACTTCCTGAGTCAACAAAGTAAAAGTCTGCAGTTTATGATGTACATTCAAACTAAAAAAAAATAAAAATAAATCTTCCATCTTCTCAGGAGAGCGAGAGGAAAGCGTATAACCCCCGACCCTTCTGCAAAACCTACACCATGGACAAACAGCCCCTGAACACCGGGGAGCAGAAGGACATGACGGAGTTCTTCACCGACCTCATCACCAAGATCGAGGAGATGTCCCAGGAGCTGGTAATCACACCTCCTTCTCCTCCTTCTGTAGAATCAGCAGAAAAGGAGCACCACCAGTCCAAGTCTGAGAAGAAGGTGAATCAACCTGATTGATTGATTTGATTGTCTCCACCCACAGAAAAACACAGTGAAGACTCTGTTTGGAGGCGTCATCACCAACAACGTGGTCTCTCTGGTGAGTCTGAGATTTGTTGGATTTCAAATTAATAATAAAGTTTCACCGTTAAATAATCTGAGGAGGCGTCACCGGATCGAGCTGGTCTGAATCCAGCTCAGGGCTAATGACATCACTCTGTCTCACACACACACACCACTTTGTTTTTGTTGAACGAAGCTTTGTTGTGTCTGCACTGCAGGACTGTGACCACGTGAGTCAAACTGCTGAGGAGTTTTACACCGTCAGGTGTCAGGTAGCAGACATGAAGAACATCTATGTGAGTAAACGACACACAAACTCAGTGAGACAGTAAACAACCTTCAGCAGGAAGTCAGCGGTCTGTCCTCTCTGTCCTCAGGAGTCTCTGGATGAGGTGACCATCAAGGACACGCTCGAGGGGGACAACATGTACACCTGCTCCCAGTGTGGGAAGAAGGTCCGGGCAGAGAAAAGGTCAGCACAGTCTGGGCCGGATGTGGATCTGGGGGCCGTCCAGTTCACAGGGGCCGGTTTTTTAAAGCTGCTGCTTGTTTCTCTCAGGGCTTGTTTCAAGAAGCTGCCTCGCATCCTGAGCTTCAACACAATGCGCTACACCTTCAACATGGTGACGATGATGAAAGAGAAGGTCAACACTCACTTCTCCTTCCCCCTGAGGCTCGACATGACGCCCTACACCGAGGACTTCCTCATGGGGAAAGGAGAGAGGAAAGAGGGTGAGCCGACACGTCGCTGCCTTTTATTAGACAGAAAACTGTCCCGAGGAGCAGAAGCACTTCTGGGAGATGGAAGGCATAATTAACCAAACGAAGGCAGGTTCATGTTGTGGCAGCTGTCCAGAGTCTTTACGGGACATTTAATGAGACTTCATCATGAAGGGGCATTTGGGGCGGCGAGGGCAAATATTTGCTTCTCTTCTGGAAACAACAGTAAGAACTGTTGAAGATGAACTTTTTTCTTTCTCCATGCTAAAAACACAAAACCTGCTGGACCCGGTCAGATTTCTGGTCCTCAAATGTCTTAGGATGTGTTCATCTTCAGCTATCACTGGAAATTCTGCAATGCTCCGTTAATTTGTGTGTGTTTCCCTCAGGGATCAGACTTTAAGGGTTTTATTGTAGTTAAACATCGACTAAAGGGAAATCCTAAGTTTCCCAAGTTTCTTATTCATGCTTCAGGTTTTCGGGAAGAAGGTGAGCCGAAGGTCACAGAGAGCTACGAGTACGACCTCATCGGGGTCACAGTGCACACAGGCACGGCAGACGGCGGCCATTACTACAGCTTCATCAGAGACATTGTCAACCCTCATGCCTACAAGAACAACAAGTGGTGAGACAGGAAGAGCGTCAGAGCTGAACTGATATTTAATGTTCCTCTACCTAAAGAGTCAGACTGAGTAGAAGGAATGTCCCCTCTGATCAACAGGTACCTGTTCAACGACGCAGAGGTGAAGCCTTTTGACTCCGCCCAGTTGGCCTCAGAGTGTTTCGGAGGAGAGATGACGGTACGAGCTGGAGAAACGACTGTCAGAAAGCTTTACTCATCATCAGGAGGAAATCAGATTAAAACAGCAGAGAATAGAAATCATAGATGGATAGAATCTAATCTATAGAAGAATAGATCATAGAAATATCAGATCAAGATACATTTCCATCATCGTAACTTCAGTTTATCTTTCAGACTAAAACCTACGACTCGGTCACTGACAAGTTCATGGACTTCTCCTTTGAGAAGGTGAGGAAGGTTTTTTTTTTTTTTTTAATCTTCTTCCTGACATCATAAACGGTCGAAGCTCACAGTTAAACATGGACTCTCCCTGCAGACACACAGTGCCTACATGCTCTTCTACAAGAGAGTGGAGCTGGAGGAGGAGAACGGGAAGGACTTCAGCTTTGACGTCTCTCCTGATCTGCTGGAGGTGTCTTTTCTGATTATTCCAGATTCTGAATCATTTCTGATTGTAACACACACGCTGCCTTTCTCACATGTCTGAGTCTCTTACAGTGGATCTGGCACGACAACATGCAGTTCCTCCAGGACAAGAACATTTTTGAACACACCTACTTTGGGTGAGAATTGAACCTGCTGTGTGTATTTCAGTCGGCCTCTCAGACACAGGCCTTGTTCCAGTTGTGTAAACGGTCTTTGTGTCTTTTAGCTTCATGTGGCAGCTCTGCAGCAGCATCCCCAGCACTCTACCAGACCCTAAAGCCGTTTCCCTCATGACCGCCAAGGTGAGAGATCCTCACTCAGATTGTCAGGACATTTTCCTTTGAGCTCAATTTGTTTTCATTTGTGTGAACAGTTTGACAGCTCCTGTGTTTAATTATGTAAAAATATATTTTGATCCGCATTTTGTTAAATACAAATAAATGATGTCTAACTGAATTTTCTTTTCTCTTTCAGCTCAGCACTTCGTTTGTTCTGGAGACGTTCATCCACTCCAAGGAGAAGCCCACCATGCTGCAGTGGATTGAACTGCTGACCAAACAGTTCAACAACAGCCAGGCGGCCTGCGAGGTTTGACCTGTGGCTCTGATCTCACCACAGTGCTGCAGTTTGTGTGTCTGTGGTCGCTGACGTCCTGTCATTCTGTTTCAGTGGTTTCTGGATCGGATGGCTGACGACAACTGGTGGCCGATGCAGATCCTGATCAAGTGCCCGAATCAGATCGTCAGACAGGTGACTTCATCATCGTCAAAGGCCAAAGTTCCACCTTTGTATGGTGTCGCATCACTTACCTGCTGTGGAACATCTCTGCCTTTTTCTTCCAGATGTTCCAGCGGTTGTGCATCCACGTTATCCAGCGGCTGCGGCCGGTCCACGCTCATCTGTACCTGCAGCCAGGCATGGAGGACGGGTACGCCGCTCCTGATTGGTCGTTATTCTAGATTCCTCACACTATGAGCTGAGAAATAAAACTTAAAATTTGAGCGTCATCTTTAACTGTGCAGCTTCTTCTGAAGTGAATCACAAAGTGTCCTGACAGTGTCTACTCTCCCGGCACAACATTTAAAATGAGTAAATCAGAATTTAATCTGAAAGACGAGCGGGTCGGTTGAATTGGGCCATTAAAGGTGTGCAGCACAATCACGCGTTGTTGTGTCTGTGAAATCAAGATGGCGACAGCGATCCAGAGGAGCTGTGTGTCACTCCGAGCCGCCATCTCCGTGGACTCTGAGAAAGATTTGTGGCTCCACAGGAAGCACACTGATCCTGATCACGCTCCGTATCAACTGGTTCTCTAAACGTCACTCTGTCTCCCACAGCTCCGACGACATGGACGGTCCGGTGGAGGACATCGGCAGTCGGTCCTGCGTCACACGCTTCGTGAAGACCCTCCTGTCCATCATGGAGCACGGCGTCAAGCCGCACAGCAAACACCTGACAGAGTACTTCGCTTTTCTCTACGAGTTCGCCAAGATGGGCGAGGAGGAGGTGAGTCCAGAGAGAGGAAGTTCTTCCCCTTTTATTGTTTCCTTTTGAAGCAGTGACAGGTCAAAGGTTAATTATAAGAATCATGTCATACAACTGATATGTCAGAAAGTACACAAGAAGTTGAGAGGAAGTTCTGAAAGTTCTTCATGGCAGAGTTCAGAGTTCATTTCTCCAACATTTAAAGGGCAGCTGCTGGCAGAAGGAAAATATACAACTCATATAGTTTTCATCAGTTTAAGTGAAGAGTTGTCTCTTTTCTGCACATAAATAAGACACTTTAATTCTGAAATGAAGGATGTAAATAAGTTTCCAGCTTGTCGTCTTGCGTCTGATTTGTTAGTCAGCATTTCTCCACTGCCAAAAGGAGATCAGTGTGGATCACAGCTCTGAATCCTCCACACTGATCTCCTGAGAAGGACAAGTTTAATTTTTCTTTTGGGTTCATTCAGCCTCAGTGAGCTGGTTTGTGTCCACAGAGTCAGTTCCTGTTGTCGCTCCAGGCCATTTCCATCATGGTTCATTTCTACATGGGAACCAAAGGCCCCGAGAACGTGAGTCTTTTTCTATGATGATGAATGAGTTTTTATACAAAAGGGAGACAAAGTAGAATGAAGTTGTTTTCTGGGTTGTATAGTTGTATATTGTGCATTATATTCCATCTCTGTAATGGCGCAGAGGAACAGGGTGGATGATGAGTGTGCTCCTCAGCCTCAGGTGGAGGTTCTGTCAGAGGAGGAAGGAGAGGAGGAGGACGAGGAGGAGGACATCTTGTCTCTGGCGGAGGAGAAGTATCGGCCTGCGGCTCTGGAGAAGATGATCGCGCTCATCGCCCTGCTGGTGGAGCAGTCTCGGTCGGAGCGGTACGAGGGCGGGGCTTGTTTTCGTCACAGCTGCTGGAGACAGTTGTTCCCAGTTGTTTTGGTCATTGAATGCTTCCTCTCTCTGTCCAGACACCTGACTCTGTCTCAGAGCGACATGGCGGCGCTGACTGGAGGGAAAGGTTTTCCTTTCCTCTTCCAGCACATCAGAGACGGAATCAACATCAGACAGACCTGCAACCTCATCTTCAGCCTCTGTCGCTATAACAACCGGCTGGCCGAGCACGTAAGCTCATCGTCGTTCATCACGTGACCTCGTTACTGTGAACAGGAAGTAAAGATCTTTTTTCTCCCTGCAGATCGTGTCCATGCTCTTTACCTCCATCGCCAAGTTGACTCCAGAGGTAAAGTTTTCAAAATTCTGGTTTTTATCCAGAATTAGCTTTGGTGATTTGGTTCAAACAGAATACAGGAATATAAAGAGAGACCAGAAATACAGCAGACCAGGCAGCTAAACTCTAAACTTCCATATATAAACCTGATTTAGACATGAAGCTGTGCAGTTAAACTAGCAGATATGTTGTGGGGTTTGTTGTTTTGTTTGTTTTTGTATATATATGTGTTGAACTCACATAAAAAGCACCTTTTTGTTGTCCTTCCTCTCCTCCAGGCAGCCAATCCTTTCTTCAAGCTGCTGACCATGTTGATGGAGTTTGCAGGCGGCCCTCCGGGGATGCCCTCCTTCGCTTCCTACATCCTGCAGAGGATCTGGGAGGTAAACGGAGCCCCCCCAACACCAAACCCCACCCCTTCACTTCAGCGTGACATCTGATGTCTTCTGGTCTTCTTCCTGTCAGGTGATCGAGTACAACCCGTCCCAGTGTCTGGACTGGCTGGCTGTCCAGACTCCCAGGAACAAGCTGGCCCACAGCTGGGTCCTGCAGAACATGGAGAACTGGGTGGAGCGTTTCCTGCTGGCGCACAACTACCCCCGCGTCCGCACATGTAATGTCAGCTGTGTTGAGACCTGAATGCAGAATGCTGTAAACGGTTTAGCTCAGATTAAGAACTCCACCTGTCTCCCCCTGCAGCCGCGGCGTACCTCCTCGTCTCCCTCATCCCCAGCAACTCCTTCCGACAGATGTTTCGTTCCACCCGCTCCCTCCACCTGCCGACCCGGGAGCTGCCGCTGTCGCCCGACACCACCGTGGTCCTCCACCAGGTCTACAACCTGCTGCTGGGCCTGCTGGGACGTGCCAAGCTGTACGTGGACGCCAGCATTCACGGCACCACCAAGCTGGTGCAGTACTTCAGCTTCATGACCTACTGCCTCATCTCCAAGACGGAGAAGCTCATGTTCTCCGGCTACTTCATGGACCTGTGGAACCTTTTCCAGGTAAAGAACCTGAAGTGGATCGTTTTCTCCGCTGCTGAATTTTTCCCTGAAGTCAGTTAAAATGCAGCCAATTCCAAGTTATTGTGACAAATGTCCGAGGGGCGTGGCCTTTACAAAATTTTATTTAGGGTGATGACATCATTTCCTGTCCATCCATCATGGTGCTGAGTTTCATGTTTCTAGTTCATTTATATGATGGACGTTTGTCCTGAAGGAGCCCGAAGGTGGTTTTCCAAAGTATGAAGGAGTCAGTTAATGATCAATGAAAGCTGAAACGCTTTATTACACAGTCGCAGTGAAACAGACACATAATGGGCAGGCTGATAGATACACAACACAAACACACAAATATGGGAAGACGTCACTTCGGTCTGCTGTTCTTCGCTCTGTGTTCAGCCCAAACTGTCGGAGCCCGCCATCGCCACCAACCACAACAAGCAGGCGCTGCTGTCCTTCTGGTACAACGTGTGCGTGGACTGTCCGGAGAACGTGCGGCTGGTGGTGCAGAACCCGGTGGTGACCAAGAACATCGCCTTCAACTACATCCTGGCCGACCACGACGACCAGGAGGTGGTGCTCTTCAACCGCGGCATGCTGCCCGCCTACTACGGCATCCTGCGCATGTGCTGCGAGCAGTCGCCCGCCTTCACCCGCCAGCTCGCCTCCCACCAGAACATCCAGTGGGCCTTCAAAAACCTCACGCCGCACGCCAGCCAGTACCCCGGGGTGGGTGGAGTCAGGCTTCATCACACATCAAACATCTGAGATACCAGAATACACAACCTGTCTTCCTTTGACTGTGTGTGTGTTTGTGCGTTCAGGCGGTGGAGGAGTTGTTCAACCTGATGCAGCTGTTTGTGGCTCAGCGCGCCGACATGAGAGAAGAAGAAGTGGAGGACGTGAAACAATTCAAGAAAACCACCATCAGCTGCTACCTGCGCTGCCTGGACGGACGGTCCTGCTGGACCACACTCATCAGGTGCGCACACACACACTTATATGTGTGTATTCTCCCATGGAGGTCACATGGTCGGGTCCTGTAACTGCTGGTTCTGCTGGTTCCTCAGTGCCTTCAGGGTTCTGCTGGAGAACGATGAGGACCGGCTCCTGGTGGTCTTCAACAGAGGCCTGATCCTCATGACTGAAGTAAGATCTGGATCCACATTTTAGACCAGTTCAAACAGTTTGCACCATAAAATCAGAACCAAACTTATGAAGCTGAAAGAAAAAAGAAATGATTTGCTTCGTCTGATTGTTTTTACTGATTTAAACGACTGAAGAAAAAAAACTTTTTTTTCTGGGGGAAAAAAGAGACAAAGTAGGAAAAGTAGAATTGAAGGATTGAAGGAAGAATATGATGATAATAAAAATGCACCCCCCCCCCCCCCCCCCCAGTCCTTCAACACCCTCCACATGATGTACCACGAGGCGACGGCATGTCACGTGACCGGAGACCTGGTGGAGCTGCTGTCCATCTTCCTGTCTGTCCTCAAAGCCACGAGGCCGTACCTGCAACGTAAAGGTCAGCCCCCCCCCGCCCCCCCTTACAGACACCGACTCACCTTTCCCCCAGCTGATGTTTCTCGTTTCGTCCTCCAGATGTGAAGCAGGCGTTGATCCAGTGGCAGGAGAGAATCGACTTCGCCCACAAACTGCTCACCCTCCTCAACTCCTACAGCCCTCCTGAGCTCCGTAACGCCTGCCTGGGTAAACCCCCCCCCCCGTCTGATCCCCCACTCAGAGTTTCAGCAGCTCTGAATAAACTGTCCTGTCTGTCGTCTCTCCTGCAGATGTGCTGAAGGAGCTCGTTCTGCTGAGTCCTCACGACTTCCTGCACACGCTGGTTCCCTTCCTGCAGCACAACCACTGCACCTACCACCACAGCAACATCCCCAGTGAGCCTGACTCTGCTGGCTGTTTGATTTTCACAATAAAAGCTTCCTGAGGGGTTTGAACAGACTCACTTTCTGTCGTGTGTTGTGAGGTTCAGTTGTGCGTCTGTGTGTCCACAGTGTCGTTTGGTCCGTACCTGCCCTGCAGAGAGAACATCAAACTGATGGGGGCAAAAAACAACATCCGACCTCCGAGACCAGAACTCAACATGTGTCTGCTGCCCTCCATGGTGGAGAGCAGCAAGGTGAGTTGAGCTGATTCGGACCAGCAGCTGTTGGCTGCTCCCATACTGAGACGGTCTGTGTGTGCCTCAGGGTAAGGACGAGGTGTACGACCGGATGCTGTTGGATTATTTCTTGTCGTATCATCAGTTCATCCACCTTCTGTGCCGCGTCGCCATCAACTGCGAGAAATTCACCGACACGCTGGTCAAGCTGAGTACGTACGCCGTTTTCAGGTTTTAGCCTCAGAAGAAGAAAGCAGGATGATCGATGGAGAGTTTGTTTGAAGTGGTCTGCTCTGCTCTGCTCAGGTGTCCTGATCGCCTACGAAGGACTTCCCCTTCACCTCGCTCTCTTCCCCAAACTGTGGACGGAGCTCTGTCAGGCTCAGGTACTCGCCTCTTTCTGGGTTTACTGGGTCTCAGTCGGACTCCTGGTCCTGGTCCTGGTCCTGGTCTTGGTCTTTGGTGAACTCACTGGTCTCTGTCGCTGCTCTTTCAGTCCGTTCTAGCGAAGACGTGTGTGAAGCTGCTGTGTGAAGATCCGGCGTTCAGCGAGTACATCAAGTGCATCCTGATGGACGAGCGGATGTTTCTCAACAACAACGTGGCGTATTCCTTCCTCACCTGCTTCCTGCACAAGGTCCAATCAGCTTTCACTTCCTGTCTGATCCCCTGATCATTATTATTATTTTAAAATGTAACATTTGTTTTCTTAGATTTCCTTCATCATCTTTTCTGTTCTGGTTGACTCTCTTGAAGTTTTGAAATGAGGCAGCAAACGTTCAGTTTTCAGTCACTGAATTAAAAAGGTGTGTGTGTGTGTGTGTGTGTGTGTGTGTGTCTGTCTGTCTGTCTGTCTGTCTGTCTGTCTCTGTGGGTCGGTCGGTCTGTCTGTCTCTCTGCCTGTGTCTCTCTCTCTCTGCCTGTCTCTCTGCCTGTGTCTCTCTGCCTGTGTCTCTCTCTCTCTCTCTCTCTCTCTCTCTCTCTCTCTCTCTCTCTCTCTCTCTCTCTCTCTCTCTCTCTCTCTGCCTCTCTGCCTCTCTCTCTCTCTCTGCCTCTCTGCCTCTCTCTCTCTCTCTCTGCCTGTCTCTCTCTGCCTCTCTCTCTCTCTCTCTCTCTCTCTCTCTCTCTCTCTGCCTGTCTCTCTGCCTGTCTCTCTCTCTCTCTCTCTCTCTCTCTCTCTCTCTCTCTCTCTCTCTGCCTGTCTCTCTCTCTCTGCCTGTCTCTCTCTCTGTGTGTAGGTCCAGGTCCTGTCTGGTCCCAGCTGCTCCAACCTGATTGGTGTTTTGGTGACGAACCTGCTGAGTGAGCAGAGCTGCCTGCAGCCTGAACTGACCGCACAACGACTGGAGCTAAACAAGACCAGTGGACTGCTGAACGCCGTACGCACACAGACACACACAGATTGTGTCCAACTCGGCCGATTGTGTTGTTTTAATTGTCTGGTGTCTCCGTCTCGTTAGGACCTGAGGGCTCTGCTGCTGCTGCTGTCCGTCCAGCCCCCTCAGGCCGTTGACCCCGCCCTCTGCCCCGCCCTGCAGGAGCTGCTGGGCCGCTGTCGGGTTTGTGTTCAACAACGCAACACTCTGGAGCTGGAGGCCAAAGACCAGAAGGCCAAAGGTAAGACAACAGACACACACACACCCCTTCCATCCTTTGTGGCTGTCGTAGACCTTCATTCTGTGTGTGTGTCTGTTTGTGTATGTCAGCTGAGGACGAAGGTGCGACCCCGGTGAAGCGGCGGCGGGTGAGCAGTGATGACGACAGAGTTTGCGACACAGCAGCGCCGCTCTGCGTGGCCTCCACCTCCTCCTCTTCCTCCTCCTCCTCCTCCTCCACTCTGCCGCCTGGCACCGAGCCGAAGCCCGACCACCAGGAGGCGCTGACTCCCACCAGCACGTCGGACACGGAGACCCGGGACTCGTCATCACTGATCGACCCTGGAACAGAGCAGGACCCGCCCTCTCCGGACCCCGCCCCCACCTCCTCTGGGAACCTGGACTCCTCCCTGAAGGAGGAAAAGATGGAGGCATCTTCGTCGTCATCCTCCTCGTTCTCCTCCTCCTCCTCCCTGCTGCAGGAGCCGGGGGAGGAGCCTGAGCTGTCGCGACACGTGGCGACCGGTGAGGAGGAGGAGGAAGCAGAGCGGCAGGAGGGGAGGAGGGGAGAGGCGATGTCCTGCTCATCGGAGGAGGTGAAGGATGAGAAGGAGGCGGGCTCTAAGACCGGCAGCAGTTTGGCCCCGCCCCTCTCTGAGGATGCCACTTTCCCATCAGCCCTTGTGCTGGTGGGGGAGGGGCCAGAGGGCTGCAGTAGCCACACCCCCTCCTCCCAAGTGTTCCCAAGCACCGGCCCTCCCCCTGACATGCTGGACACACTGTACAGGACGGTGGAAGCCACCATCGCCATAGTTACCAAACTGTCCGTTAAAGGCCCACCTTCTTCATGACATCATCAACTCACAGCCGCCATGAGATCTTAAAGTTTTCCCTTTTTTTTTGTTTTGTTTTTCCTTCTTTCTTTTTGAAAATCTGAATTCTGCTCAGAGGAAAAAAAAAACTTCCTGTTTGGGTTTCTTCTTCTGCTGTTCGTGCTGCTGTTTGTTGCCTTCTGCTGATGTTCAGTCGGGTTTTCCGGCTTCAGTGGCGCTCGCCGTGTCGTTCCGCTCTATTAAACTCTGACTCCACCCCCGTTTGACAAAGAAGAAAAAACAGAAAAAGTCGTACAAGCTATAGCACATTTTTTTTCAAAGGGCAAAAAAAAGTTTTTTTTGTTGGGGTTTTTTTTGTGTGCGTGTGTGTGTGTGTGTGTGTGTGTGTGTGTGTGTTTTATACTGATTTAAATTTGTTTTGGAAAGTGATTTTATTTGAGATTTTGCTGTAACGGGGAAAGGTTTACGGAACTTTCGTCTCCTCTGTATGTAATTTAATTTTATTGCATTTTTACTGTGTATGAAAATGGTCGTCCTCTGTGCCAGTTTTGTACTTTATGAACGAGGCAAAAGAAAGTTGCCTTGACTTTTCTGTGGTTTAATTATCCAGAAACGAAGTTTACCTGTAAATTAAGAGAACCACAAGAAACTTGATTCTGTAAAGAATCTCCTCTAGTCATTGCCTGAAGGTGTATATGAAAACTATATAAATATATATATAAATATCTTTATATATATATGAATATATAAAAGCGGTGCTTTATTTGACTGTGGTTGAAATAAAGCCTCCATGTCGGACCAGCTGGAGCTTTTATTTTCTTTACTGAAGTACATTCCATAATCTATTGTTTATTTTCGCTTCTTCTGCTGTGTTCTGATTCTCTTCTGATTTTATTTTAATAGAGAATAAATTAATAAAAACTGTTTTAATATGAAGAATTATGAGCTGAAACTCATGTGGACCTGTGAGGTTTTTTTGCCACTTTGTGGACTTTGTCTGAGGTTTGTGTGACTGAAGGTTGGAGGAAGTCAAACGGGTCAAAAAAAAAAAAAAACACCCTCAATAACTTTATTTAGATCTAATAAGAAAACAGATAAATACAACAAATAATCATACAAACGGTGAAAAATGGAAATGAAGTTTGTCTTCCTGGAATTCAAACTGAATTCAGACTGAATCAGAGAAAAATCGGACTGCGTTCAGAAGATCACAGAACTAAATGAGTTTTAGTGCCGGCAGAGCTGCTCATGTTAAAGAGCACGGAAGGAAAGAAAAGACTATTTGTTCTCTGTTCTGTAAACTGGACGGCAGCTCAGATTGTAAATTAACTGTAATGATAAATGAGGGAACATTTCAAATGTCTGCTCTCCAAATGGACTTAATTAAAATAAACAAATCGTAAAACATTTCATCAAATACTTTTTATCAAAGCAGACTCGCTTTCAGAGAGAAGTTTGACTTTCGACTTCGTTTTTATCTTTGACGCTGTCATCGTGTCCGTCCGTCTCTTTGTCCGTCCTCTGCTGCTTGTCCTTCTCCGTCCTCCTCTGTCCCCACAGAGACAAACAAAACATCAAACGTCTGTTTTTCTCACACCGACTCTGAGGAGAGTGTTTTTGTTTCTACCTGTTCAGAGAAGTCTGAATTCTTCGGAGGCCATTCGCTGAAAAACAACAGATTTATATTAAAAAGATAAACAAACTTCCACCTGAACTTCGATGATTCAGCGTCTTCACTCACCTGTAACCTTCAGATTTCTGGTCAAAGTCAAAACTCTCTCTGTCTGAATCCTGATGTTTGTCCAACTTCTTGAACCTGAAAGACCAAACCAGAAGTTTCAGGATTCAGGTTTTAAACAGTTAACAAATCTAATATACAGTCCTGAACCTGGACCAGGATTGTTGATGAAACCTGGACCAGGACTGTCCAAACCTGAATTAGGACTGTCCCTCAACCTGGACCAGGACTGTCCCTGAACCCGGACCAGGACTGTCCCTAAACCTGGACCTGAGACCTGAGCGGTTCAGGTGCCGGCTGGTTCGACTGAAGAGCTGAACTGATCTCACCTGATAATCAGGGCCACAGTAACGATCAATCCCACAATGCTCAGGGCCAGCAGGACGCCCAGAGCGATGACCACGACCTGATTGGAGGCGGAGCTCTGAGGCGTCAGCTCGATGTCAAAATTAAGCTCCTCCCCAAACAGTTTGACCAGCTCCGCCCTCACAGCAGCTGATTGGCTCTGCAGTTTCCTGGTAACCAGTCAGAGGTCAAAGGTCAGAGCTCAGGTTCAAAACATTTTCTTTTTTATTCTTTGAGAAAAGAAGGAGTTATTATTTTCGTTTAATTTCTTTTCTGTTGCTTTGGAGTTCAGAATCAAAGAGACTCTTACTTTGTAACTTCCTCAGAGGAAACCACCTTCCCTCCATCTTCAGCGAAGAAGCTGACCAGAGTCTTCACATCCGTCCTCACAGTCCTGGCGTCAGGAGAGCCGCCGTTCGAGCTCCAGACCTGGACGATGTTCACGGTCCAGCCCAGAACCGAAGCCAAAGACCTGCGAGGCCCAAACGTGATGACAAGCAGAAACACGGGGAGGAATCTGTGAAATAACAAAGTCGTACTTCTCTAACTCTGGACCTTTCTTCTCCACGATGTTGGCGGGCTGGCTGATGGAGATGGTCACCACGTCGCTGCTGCTCGCGACTCCCCGAACAGAAACCTGGGACATCAACAACGAGCTTCACCTTCTGAACTCCGTACGTTCAGACCAACAGATCTTTATCGGCTCACCTCCACCTGGGCTGTAGCCTGAAGTCCTCGGCGGTCAGACGCCTTCACCTCCACCGTCACCGTCTGTCCGGCCAGACCTGCTACTGAGACCACGTAGACCAGACCTGAGGACGGGTCCACGTCCAGATGAGGACTCTCTGCTGACAGACTGAAGTCCAGCCGACCGTCATCGCCAGCGTCAGGATCTGCAGCCTGGAGGGGACGAGGCAGACCAGCATCCGAATTTAAACAGACGAAGACGACTGGTTGTTTGTAGTTCAGTTCTTTTCTGTTCATCCAAATTTCATTTTGAAATGATATATATCATAATAATAAGAATCAATTTTATATGAGAGCATCAGATAGAAAAGTGTGAGTCATGTTTCTATAATAACAATAAGAATCAATAATTACAGTAAATGCAGTTTGATCAAGTGACATGATAATCTGTTCTAGTTGATGGGAAACAACGGCTGGTCGCCATGGTAACCCAGATAAAAGCGTCACGTTATCAGGAGGCGTTGTTCACCTTGACGGTGGTGACGGGGCTTTTGTACGGAGCGACGCTGAACACGGAGGCTTTATAAACCTCGGAGGAAAACCGTGGAGGTTCGTTGACGTCTTCGACCTGAACTCGAACCTGAAACAAAAGAAACAAACCAGTTTTCATAAAATCTGATGATGATGATGTTCAAACTGCTGAAAAAAATCAATAGCGCCTAACGGGTCGTACCACTGCAGTGGCCGACGTGGGGGGGCTCCTCGTGTCCACGGCCTCCACGTCCAGGATGTACCATTCCTGCTTCTCCATGTCCAACGGCGCTTTGACCACGATGGCTCCCCCGGTGCCGACGGAGAACAGGTCCGTGTGTGTTTTCAGGGCATAGGTCACGTTGTAGAGGTGACTGCCTGACGAAGCCCAGACTACGCCCACCTTCACGCCCGCCGCCTCGTTCTCGCGGATGCTGAAGTTGTACGTTGGACTCCAGAAAGCGACGGCGTCCACCAGACTGACGAGCCTCATGTTGACCACCAGCTGAGCTGCACAAACAAAAATCTCATTGAAAGTTTTTGGTTTCTTCCATTTACTTGAAGCAGCCGAACAGAGCTCCAGTCAGACCGACCTGTGGAGCTGAGCGGAGGACTGCCGTGGTCTTCAGCCATGACGGTCAGCTCCAGTGTCGTGTCCTCCGTGACCCCGGCAAGGTCAGAGGTCAAGGTCACGGCCCCGGTCTCACCGTTTAAGGCCAAATATGGAGAACCTCCTTCTGAGAAGCTTCAAGGACATTAAAACAAAATCAATCAGAAAACATATGAGGAGAATTAAACTGACTTTGTTTTCTTTATTTTTTGAATCATTTAAACGTTTATATAGTTTCTTCACGTTTTGATGACTGACCTGTACGTGATGCGTGCGTTGTCCCCGGTGTCCCGGTCTTCAGCGGTCAGGTTCAGCAGCAGTTTTCCGTCCTCGGCGTCTTTGATCAGGAAGCTGCTGACGAAGATGTCGGAGCTGAACTCCGGTTTGTTGTCGTTGACGTCGGTGATTCTCAGAGAAACGACGGTGACGTTCTAACAGACAAAGTTCAGATTAATCCACAAACACTGAGAATCTGAAAGTTTGTGATCCTGACTCCAACTCTGTTTGAGCAACATGTGCTGGGACAAAATGAATGAAAGAACATTTTTAATCTAAACCACACAGGAATTATTCCCGAATTTGACTGATGATGTTAATGACGTTGGTCCATCATCAGAAAAAGATTCACTTTCTGTCTGTATGTCAAAGCAGAAGTTCCTGAACGAGGAGACGTGGACTGGAATATTTTCAAACACTAAACTGTTTCCTTCTGAGATGTGGAAACTTTGGCGGCCATCATCCCTCTGAGCTAAAAGAATTTGTGTGATTGTGTGAAACTTTAGGCTGTTGTGATGTGCACCTCCCTCTGTGGGCGTCCTCTGTCCGAAGCCTTGACAACCAGATCGTAGGAGTCCCTGCTCTCCCGATCCAGAGGGCCGACAGCCAGCAGCATCCCGTCCTGCAACACAACACACAACCTGTGAGGACGAGCGGCGACAGACTCACAAACTCACCTCCACAACCTGCCGAGGCCTCACCTCCCTGAATCTGAAGAGCGGGTGAGGGGAGGGGAGGGACAGGACGACCTCCCCGTTTGGGCCCACGTCAGCGTCGGTGGGAACGACGGCAAAAACCTCTGCGGGGGTTTCCTCGGAGTACCGGCCCTCAGGGACCGGCAGGAGGTCCGGGATCATCGGGAACTGAGGGGCGTTGTCGTTGTAGTCCAGGACGGTGACGTTGAGCTGAGCTGCGGCCGTCAGACCGTCGGTCAGCTGATCCACCGCCAACACCTGAAAACACATACAGGTTAACACAAAACTACACAAATCTTCTTCAATAACGAAGACGAATCTGTCGTCTGAATTATCACACACAGATAAAAGAAATGATAAAAAAGTTTGAAATGTTTTGGGCTGACAGATGAACAAACTCACTGTAAATGAAATAACTGTCGAAAAAAGGTTTCATTGTCATTAATAATTTGATATTTCTATCACTTATTTTATGTAATAATGTTATTTTAAAATATTTTTGGGAGGATTATTTGAAAAGAAAAATTTTACAAACAGAAATTTTTATAGTTGATAAAACAAAAGTACGTATTTTTATTTTCACATAAAAGGTTTCTACCTGTAAGACGTAATTATCGACGGCCTCTCTGTCCAAAGTGACGTCCGTCCTGAGCGACACCACGCCCTGACTGTTGATGTGAAAGGTGTCGTTGTTGTAGAGGAAGAAACCTTCAGAGAATCCACCCTGAAGAAGAAGATAAGACGAGTGAAGGTTCATCGTGAGCACTGAAACAACAACTGAATTTATCTGAGCTGTCATAAACTGAGAACGGCATTATTTTTTATTGATGTTTATTCTTCATCTAATACTTTATTCTTATTTTTCTGAGTGTCATTTTAAATGTTCAACGTATTGTTGTTTTGAGGTGAACGACAGTAAACTTGGACTCTGAGGGTTGCACCGGCGTCAGACAGCAGAAGCAGAAGATCCTCCGGCTGAAGGAAACTCACCTCGTCCCTGTCGGTGACCTCCAGACTCAGGATGGATGCTCCACCAGCCAGGTTCTCAGAAACCTCCACGTCGTAGCTCCTCTGGCTGAACTCGGGGGGGTTGTTGTTCACGTCCACCACCTTCACCTCCACAGAGCTGTTCCCCACCAGAGAGGGAGTTCCCCCATCCGAGGCCTGAACCGTCAGGCTGTAGACCTTCACCTCGCTGTAGTCCAGAGGCCGGACCAGCCGCAGAGTCCCGCTGGAAGGGTCCAGCTCAAACACAGCCGGGTCTGATGGGGGACTTTGCTGGAAAATGCTGTAAGAAACGTTCCCGTTCTGTCCTTGATCGGGGTCAACAGCCGACAGCGTGAGCAAGCTCGTCCCGGCCAACGCCGTCTCCAACACCACAGCCTGATGCTGAGAGGCTGAGAACTCTGGGACGTTATCGTTGACGTCGGACACTTGGACCAGCAGGGTGGCCGTGGCCGACCGGGCCGGACGACCCTGATCTTCAGCCACCAGCAGCAGCTCGTACTCAGCCTTGGTCTCCCTGTCCAGAGCTCCGGCCACACTGACCATCCCGGAGACCGGATCCACGGAGAACCTCCCCTCTGCTGCTCTCAGCCAGTATCGGATCTCTTGGTTGAAGCTGCTGTCTTTGTCTGTAGCTGCAACGAGCAACACGTTGGATCCGACCTCCGCGTCCTCGGGGACGGATTTGGTGACGGAACTGGAGGAAAAAACAGGACTGTTGTCGTTGACGTCGGTCACTTGAACCTCCACGACTGCAGAGTCACTGTGGACACCGTCAGAGATGGAGATCTCCACGGAGTAGTTGTGTGGAGCTTCGTCGTAGTCCAGCTTCACCCTGGTGGTGAGTTCACCGGTGTTGGAGATGGAGAACTTGTCGGCCTCTGACTGGACTTGAAGAGTCACAGGGGGTTCTCCGGTTGTCAGGAAACCAACCTGAACTCACAGTGAAGAATATGATTATTGATGATCAGCTGAGAGTTTGATTTTTTTAAAGATCCACCAACACATGAACCAGGATCCAACAACAGCTTTGACTGACATCAGGTGGATCAGAGGATCCTTCATATTTATGGACAGTTCTTTGGTTCATATTTTCAGTTTGTGCGTTTTTTTAGGCCTCACCTTCAGGATCATTGTGCCGGGCTCTTTCTCTTCTTCTATGGTGCTGCTGTAGACGCTCTGTGTGAACTGCGGAGTTGAATTTCCAACAGCAAGAATCTCCACCTGCGCTGAAGCGGATCGAGACACGACGCCTCCTGGAGGACAGACGAGGGGAAGATTATCACCACCTGACTGTTAGCTGCTGAACTGAGCCTACGTGGAGAAGACGGCCTGGCTGACTCTACCGTCTCTGGCTGTGATGAATAATAAGAACTGCAGCGTTTTATGGGGCTCCAGAGGAATGAGCTTCGTCAGACTGACGTCTCCCGTCTCTTCATCAATGGAGAAAAAGTTGTTTTGATTTCCAAACTCAATGGAGTATTTGATCCGTCCGTTCTGACCAGCATCTGGATCTTCTGCCTCCACCTTTGGATCACATCGGGGGAAGACAGGCATCAGTTACTGTGACCTGTTTTCTTTTATGTCCCAGTGTTTAATGTTATAATCACATCTTTTTGAGTGAGTGAATGAACTTTATTTTCATTACACCAACAGTACATTGAAATGTGATGCAGCTTCTCTCTCAGCAAAATAAGTAGAATATAAAAAGAGATAAAATAGAAACATAAAGAATAGTCAAGAGAAAGATAGAACATATAAGAATGAAAAGAATTTAAGCTGACATTTAATTAACTAGTATCTCATTGTTATTAACTCTTCTGCTTTATCACGAACAGATTTTTTATTATCTTTATTTCTTTCTCACCTCGTGCGGCCGGACTTTACCACAAATGTTGTTAGCTCTCGTTTCTTTTGTGGACTAACAGACTGAACGCATTTCTCACCTTCAGCAGCTTCATCCCGTCTGTTTGGTTGCTGAACACTTTGGTTGTGTAGTTGTTGCTGATGAATTCAGGGCTGTTGTCGTTCTCATCCAGCAGCGTTACATTCACGGAGGCCACAGCCACATGGTTTGGTGGCTCCGCCTCCCTCGCCTCGACCTTCATGACAGACGACAGGAAGACGTCACAGAATACAAACAGCACTCATATTTCTGTTGACTTCATTCCCAAAGTCATTGATCTGTGGTTGATGGAGCAGCGGAGCCCCATCAGGTTACTGATCTGATCAACCACAGACGGATCTGCAAGAATTTGCAACTAAAAGGGGAAAAATTATTTGACTACTTCTGAATCTTACCGCCCACTAAGAGAAAAGAGATCTACAGATGACAATAAAAAATGAATCATCTATTAAGAGACAAATCAACATCGCAGCATTTCAAACAAAAGTTGCAGTTGCAGAGTTGACGGTGATGTTCTGATTTAAAGTGATGGAAGAAACCAGCCGGAGTTCAGAGAGTGTGTGTGGAGGTTCTTTATTACCTGGAATAGGATTTTTTGTGTGGCTTCTCTGTCCAAAGCTGTGGAGTTCTTCACTCTGATCGTCCCGTCAGGGCTGATGGAGAAAGGAGCAGATTCTGAAAGGATCCGCAGAGTTCCCATAAATCCTCCCTGTGGAATGTTAAAGAAAAGACCAAAGCAGCATGACGGTCAGGTCACAGGTTCTCACTTCAGCGTGTTCACATGGTGACAAACATCATTTGACTTCCTCCTTTGAGGCTAAATTTCACTTCAAACCGCCCAAACAGCTTGTTCTGGTTGTACTGTGAGACCTTGAGATGTTTGAAATCAGCAGAAGCAGAAGATCCTCCGGCTGAAGGAAACTCACCTCGTCCCTGTCGGTGACCTCCAGACTCAGGATGGATGCTCCACCAGCCAGGTTCTCAGAAACCTCCACGTCGTAGCTCCTCTGGCTGAACTCGGGGGGGTTGTTGTTCACGTCCACCACCTTCACCTCCACAGAGCTGTTCCCCACCAGAGAGGGAGTTCCCCCATCCGAGGCCTGAACCGTCAGGCTGTAGACCTTCACCTCGCTGTAGTCCAGAGGCCGGACCAGCCGCAGAGTCCCGCTGGAAGGGTCCAGCTCAAACACAGCCGGGTCTGATGGGGGACTTTGCTGGAAAATGCTGTAAGAAACGTTCCCGTTCTGTCCTTGATCGGGGTCAACAGCCGACAGCGTGAGCAAGCTCGTCCCGGCCAACGCCGTCTCCAACACCACAGCCTGATGCTGAGAGGCTGAGAACTCTGGGACGTTATCGTTGACGTCGGACACTTGGACCAGCAGGGTGGCCGTGGCCGACCGGGCCGGACGACCCTGATCTTCAGCCACCAGCAGCAGCTCGTACTCAGCCTTGGTCTCCCTGTCCAGAGCTCCGGCCACACTGACCATCCCGGAGACCGGATCCACGGAGAACCTCCCCTCTGCTGCTCTCAGCCAGTATCGGATCTCTTGGTTGAAGCTGCTGTCTTTGTCTGTAGCTGCAACGAGCGACACGTTGGATCCGACCTCCGCGTCCTCGGGGACGGATTTGGTGACGGAACTGGAGGAAAAAACAGGACTGTTGTCGTTGACGTCGGTCACTTGAACCTCCACGACTGCAGAGTCACTGTGGACACCGTCAGAGATGGAGATCTCCACGGAGTAGTTGTGTGGAGCTTCGTCGTAGTCCAGCTTCACCCTGGTGGTGAGTTCACCGGTGTTGGAGATGGAGAACTTGTCGGCCTCTGACTGGACTTGAAGAGTCACAGGAATTACTTCATCAACTGCGAGGAAACCAACCTGAAGAAGAAGCCAACAGGGAGCACGTTGTTACTGATGGACTAAAACCAACTTACACTTCAGTCTCAACACGGCAGTTTAGATCAGTTCAGAGAAAAATGCACCTTAAGAATGAAAACTTCGGGCTCCTGCTCTTCTGTCACGGTGCCGCGGTAGACTTTCTGCAGGAACTGAGGTTTGGAGTTACCAGGAGCTCGAATGTTCACCTGCGTTGAGGAGGAGCGAGATGGAGTTCCTCCTGCAGGATAGCAGAGGATAACATCACGACCTCAAGTAGTGAATGTGATGAATCGTCTCGGCTCCAGGTACTCAAAGGGGGACGTTGGGAGTGTTAACCTGCCCGGACTTCACTTCAGTGTCAGTTTTCAGGTTTATATTTGCACACCTGCTCAGATTTCTTGTTGATTTTTGGATTGCCACTGAAGTTTTCAAGCTGAAGCACGTTCAGACTCGTACTTCACAGTTCTCTTAGTCCTTTTATATCTATGGACAAATTCCTAGCAGTAAAAGTGACATTCGGTCACTCGAGGGACGAACAAAGTTCAATGTCCTTCAATCAAAACTGAAGAATTTCTGTCACTTGTCATTCCTGAGGATGTTTCACTGTCAGACGGCAGGCTCAGAAAAACAAGCTGTAAAAAGCTGTCCGAGGGAAGGACAGCTTTGTGATCTGTAATCATTTAACGCTGGTCGATGTGACCTCACTGGTTAAAGTACAGATCTATAAATAACTCTGCTCCTGGATCGAGATCCAATTTGAGGGATATTAAATATAGGAGTGAATGAACGCACCAAGATTCTTTTACCTGAAGTGATTTAGGGCACACTGTCTCTCTCAACAAGCTCAATCATCACATTCAAGATAGGTGATTCTTAAATTTGATGAAGTGATTGACTGATTGCTGGAAACTCAGATACATATCATGAAGATCTACCATCTCTGGCTGTTACATAGAGAGGGAAATCCAAAATCCTGTTGTCGACCAGGGGAACGGTTTTAGCCAGCGAGATATCGCCCGTGCTTTCATTGATTGAGAAGTAGCCATCGTTGTTTCCAAAGTCAATAAAGTATTTGATCTGCCCGTTTCCGCCGGCATCTGGGTCCTCGGCCTCAACCTTTGAAGTGACACACATCATTTTCCGATGAGCTCAGATGAACATGACATAGAAAGACGCCGTCAATGGAAATAACAGAAGAACAGCAGACTCAGAGACTCAGTCATCACAGTTTGGTGTTTCAGTCACCTACCTGGACGAGTAACATCCCCTCCGTCTGGTTAGCAAACACTTTCCCCTCGTAGTTCCTGCCGGTGAATTCAGGGCTGTTGTCGTTCTCATCCAGCAGAGTCACAGTGACTTCAGAAATCTCCTCTCTGTTGGGGGGATTCGTCTCCCGGGCCATGATCTGTGAAAGAACAAAACATCAGCTAAATTAAAAACATTTGGAATGAAATCAGATAATCTCTTTCCCACGGCTTTAAAATATTCACTGAGCTTTTTGTTGTCCTGCTGAAGTTGTGATAGAATGAAGCATCAGGCTGGTGTTTCTATATTCTACATGGCAACAAGTCAAACCAGTCTGAAGTGTCACCAGTTTAAAGGAGCACAAACTGACGTAGGGTTAGAGTTCACCCCCACCTAGCCCCCACCTAACCCGATGTGTGAAAAGGAACAATTCCTCTTTTTGTGATCAGTGTTCGATTAGGACTTTACCCGAAACGTGATGCGTTCAGAGGCCTCTCTGTCCAGAGCTGTGGAGTTTTTCACCCTGACTGTCCCGTCAGAGTCGATGGAGAAATGAGCAGATTCTGGACTGATCTGCAAAGTTCCCACGAATCCTCCCTGAAAACAAGTCAGGCAGGAGGACAGATTTTATTCACAGGTGTCAGTTTGTTGATCAAATGCTGTTTCAACTCAAGGCCTACCTGATCCCGGTCTGTGACGGTGGCTCGAAACACGACAGCATTAATGGGAGAGTTCTCCAGAACTTGGACCGAGTACTGAGGCTGATCGAACTCTGGAGGGTTATCGTTCTCATCCTGAACAGTGACGGACACCACAGAGTCCGCCGTCTTCAGGCTGTCGTCTGTCTGGGCCGCCTGACGCAAGAAGAGAAACCAGCACAGACCGGGAATCAACCACAGCCACAGACCGTCTCTGATTCTGGACCTGGACCTGGACCGATTCTGACCCTGGACCTGGACCGTCTCTGACCCTGGACCTGGACCGTCTCTGATTCTGGACCTGGACCGTCTCTGACCCTGGACCTGGACCGTCTCTGACCCTGGACCTGGACCTGGACCGTCTCTGACCCTGGACTGTCTCTGACTCTGGACCTGGACCGTCTCTGACCCTGGACCTGGACCTGAACCTGGACCTGGACCATCTCTGACCCTGGACCTGGACTGTCTCTGACCCTGGATCTGGACCTGGACCGTCTCTGACCCTGGACCTGGACCTGGACCTGGACCATCTCTGACCCTGGACCTGGACCTGGACTCTGGGTCTGAAGAGTGAAGTCGGTGCTGAGGGGTCCAACCTTCAGATCCAGCTTCTTCTTTTCTTCTTCTAGGCTGGACTACTGTAACTCATTACTATCTGGATGTCCAAACAAATCTCTGAAAGGCCTTCAGTTGATTCAGAACGCTGCTGCACGAATATTAACAGGAACTAGGAAAAGAGATCACATCTCTCCTGTTAGCTGCTCTTCATTGGCTGCCAGTAAAATATAGAGTAGAATTCAAAATCCTTCTTTTAACATATAAAGCTCTTAATGGCCAAACTCCATCATATCTCAGAGAGCTCATAGTTCCTTACTGTCCTAGCAGGCCACTCCGCTCTCTAGATGGAGGTTTACTTGTGGTTCCTAGAGTCTCCAAGAGTAAATCTGGAGGCAGATGGTTCAGTTATCAGGCTCCTCTTCTATGGAACCAACTTCCAGCATCGGTCCGGGGGGCGGACTCTTTAGTAACTTTCAGGACCAGGCTTAAAACTTTCCTGTATGACAGAGCTGATAGTTAAAAAGTTAAAGTCCTCTACTCTTTAGCTATGCTGCTGTAGGCCGAGGCTGCTGGGGGAAGGACTGAGCTTCTCTCTCTCTCTCTCTCTCTCTCTCTCTCCCTCCCCCCCCCCCCCCCCCCCCCCCCTCTCTCTCTCTCTCTCTCTCTCTCTCTCTCTCTGTCTCTCCCTGTCTCCCTCTCTCCCTCCCTCTCCCCCCCCCCCCCCCCTCTCTCTCTCTCTCTCTTCTCTCTCTCTCTCTCTCTCTCTCTCTCTCCCCCCCCCCCCTCTCTCTCTCTCTCTCTCTCTCTCTCTCTCTGTCTCTCCCTGTCTCCCTCTCTCCCTCCCTCCCCCCCCCCCCCCCCCCTCTCTCTCTCTCTCTCTCTGTCTCTCTCTCTCTCTCTCTGTCTCTCCCTGTCACCCTCTCTCCCTCTTTCTCTCTAACTCCCTCCTTGCATGCGCTGATAAAAACCATCCTTCTTAAAAAAAAAAAAAAAAACACAGTTTCACCCAGTTCTAAGCATTTATACTGCATTTACTAACCATGTTCTGCCAAAGTCTCTGTCTCTCCCAGTTCCTCTCCTCTCTCTCCCTGTCCTCATCCTGCAGGTGGTGACTCATCTCCATCCCATGTTCCTGCAACACCTGCTGGTCCCATATTTCATGAATTCTGTATTACAGCTCAACTCCATGAACTCCATGCAGCAACATGTTCCTGCCTACACCCCCCCCCCCTCCAATGCCTGCCTGCCTGTCTCTCTCTCTCTCTCTCTCTCTCCCTCTCTCTCTCTCTCTCTCAACCCAATCGGTCGAGGCAGATGGCCGCCCCCCCTCAGCCTGGTTCTGCTCGAGGTTTCTGCCTCTTAAAGGAAGTTTTTCCTGCTCATCGGGGGATCTGTTGGGTCTCTTTAAATAAATTTATAAAGAGTTTGGTCTAGACCTGCTCTTCATGTAAAGTGCCTTGATGTAACTTTGTTATGATTTGGCGCTATACAAATAAATCTGATTTGATTTGATTTGATTTGATTTATTCTTCATCTAATTTCTTTCAGACTTACTGTTTTCAGTTGGTTATTAACAGTTTATTACTATTTCATTATTCACCTTTGTCACTCTTTTTCTCTTTATAGGTGCTTTTTATCTTTTGTATGTTTGTATTAAATGAGCTGTGAAATGAGTCCTGATTGTGCGATGATCAGGTTTGTGTTGTGTTGTGTTCTTCCTCTGTACCTTGATGCTGACAGAGATCACACTGCTGTTCATGTCCTCCCTGTCGAAGGCGTTCACCACAGAGATGACGCCGCTGCTGGAGTTCATGACAAAGTGTCGGAGATACTTCTCTGGAGACACTAAAAAAAGACAGCACGATGGGCGGTCTTTCTTTTATTCTGTTTATCGTGAGCTGAACATTTTATTTACCGGCACTGATTCTGTAGGTTACAGGGACGTC
Source organism: Echeneis naucrates (assembly GCF_900963305.1). Classification (NCBI taxonomy): domain Eukaryota; kingdom Metazoa; phylum Chordata; class Actinopteri; order Carangiformes; family Echeneidae; genus Echeneis; species Echeneis naucrates. The sequence continues at coordinate 951,864 of NC_042511.1, read as the reverse complement.
GATCCCTTTGTCTCCGTCCTCAGCCTGTATGGCCTCTGGTTGAACTAACACCCCTATCTGAAATCAGGAACATGAGAGATTTATATTGAAATAATCTCACTCAAATGAAATCAGTAACAGTTTTTTATCCAGAGAGGGAAAGGAGTCACCTGGTTCTCTGGAATCAGAGCCTGGTAAAGGTTCTGGCTGAAGGTCGGGTTCATGTTGTCAAAGTCCACCACGTTGATCAGCAGATCAGCTGAGTCATTCAGCCCCCACTTATCCTGCGGGCCACAATTCATTTGTGTTTATGGTCAGAGTTGTGCGCCAAAGGCTCACACCTTCTGATAAATATAAATATCACCTCACACCTGCAGATGCTCAACAGATTTCAACCAGATCGTCAATTTACAGACAGACAGAAGCCTGATTTTATACGAGAACTGAGGCCATGGGCTAAATCAACTTCATCAACTTAAATCTTTTTCCTCTTACCCGAGCCGTCACAACAAAATTGTACTTTTGGGCCACGTTGTAGTTCAAGCGTCTCTTCAAAATAAAAGTCCCAGAGTTGGTCAACACAAAGTCTTCTGAAGGTGGCGCCTTAAAATAGAAAGTTACCATCACGCATCCACACAGAATTCATCCTTCATCAGCATAAAAATCTATTACAGTGCATTAGTTTATTATTTATTTGACAGATAAACTGTTTCAACTTCAGATTGAAGAAATATAAGAATGAAAATATTCCTTACAAAGGAATATGTCAGTGTCTTGTTTTCTACGGAGACGTCTCCGTCCACAGCTGTCACTTGAATAACTGCAGTGTCCACTTGGTGTGTCTGAAAGAAGAATCTGAATTAAAGGCGTTGAAAAGAAACACGTCATGTTTCTACATTTATCCTGCAGTGAACACGCTTTTTATGTTCACGCTGATAAATATTACATAAAGTTAGATATTTTCTGGAGAAGATATTTGTCTGTGTGGGATTATCTGTCTCATATCTTTTCATATTCCGAGCAATATTTCTGTTTCTATTCTGGAGCACCTGTAGCTGACCAAACGTCCTCTGGGCCTGTTTTTTAAAGATTTGATTCCTACCTCAGAGACATTGACCCAGGCTGAATCCAACTGAAAAACAGGGCCGTTGTCATTGAGGTCGTTGACCGTCAGTTTCCGCTTGTTGTTAATCTGCAAAGCACCAAATCATTTTTAAATTTTGTTTTGTTGTGTCACTGAATTAATTCTGCGGCTTCATCACTTCACACACCTTTCCTGAAGCATCACACGTGACGGAGTAGAACAAGATGCCGTCAGTCTGGAAGACAACAACATCACATGACCTACAGGACACACTGTCACGGCTTATTTTCCAACAGAAGCTGCTGTTTGGCTGGATTTCTGTAACCAAACTAAATGTTATGTGTTTTCCACATAAATGGCTTGTTGTCACTGACCCTTGCCAGCACGTCTGCGTCCAGCGGCATCCTGGTGCGAACAGTTGCGTTGGTATCTCCAGGTGTGAAGCTCAGCTCCAGGAACTGCAGATGTTCGGGGAAGATGTTGGACACCAGTCTTACGTCTTTTTCTGCTGGGATGCCAGTCAGCAGCTCCACATCGCCTGGAGCATCATGGAAGAGAAAGAACATCCCATCTACCTTCTGATGGACCCACAGATCCTTTCACGTGTCTGAAAATCACTCATCAGGTTCCCATGAAAGAAACATCTCCCAGAACTTGGTGAACATTAATAAGCATGGAACCACTTTCAATATAATTTTCCAATATCATTTTGATTGTTTCTTGTCTTAGAAAAATATAGAAATCTCAACCGATGGACATGGAAGCCCACAAAGGTAAGATAATTATTCTAATATTCTATTCTATTATTCTAATTATTAAAGACCATTTATTTATTGATCTGTGAAAAAGGCAAATCATTTTTTATGAAACATATGAATAGTTCCACTTGTTTCGTTCATCTGTCCTTTAACTGGAGCACTAGGTGTCAGAGACAGGGTTCGAACATCCAGTTCTCCACCTCACCTGTGTATCCCTCATCCACCGCACCCACCAGCTGATCACTGCCTGAATCACAGTCTATGGTGGAAGTGACTGCAAGAAACAGAAGGAAGAGTTAAGCTGATCAGCTAATCGTATTCAGGAGCACCTCATCTTCCTGGAAAACAAGGCGAAAAACATAAAAAACCTCTCACAACTGCACCGGAAGAAAACAGACTTGGTCCTGGTTGGATGGTACAGTCTGTCAGTCACACAGTAGCCCCGCCCCCAACCCCTCCCCTCCTTCCTGCTGTGTTTCCCTCTAAATGGAGCATCATTTAAAAAATGAACATCGTGTTTTACAGGACTGTAAACTAGACAGAGACCACAAACTCATCGCGTTTTAAGCAGAAGCACTCATAAAATCAAGAACTTATTTGAATAACAAATCCAGAACCTTTAAATTAAAAACAAGACAAAAACTAAGCGTGTTCCTAAACTCAGAGAAATCTTGGCTCACTTACCTATCGGACTTCCTGTGGCGACAAACGCACAACTGGACACAACGAGGAGGAGAGCAGTCCAAATGGCACCGCTGGAGTCCATGCTGGCAGGACTGTGTCGTCCTGACACTTCACAAGTAGCACTGATTTGGTCATCTGAATATCAGGTGTTCAGAGTGCGCTGCAATCCAGTTTTATGGCAGGTGATAACGTGTTTCAGGTCTAAGTGAGAGTTAAACCACAGGTTTCATTATCTGTGAAACGGCCTGCTGGATTCTGCCCTCGGATGGTTTATGGTGTTTCTGTCTGTAGATAAGCTCATGGAGCAGATTGTCTCTGTGACAACTGATGATTCCCGTTGGACTAAACAGATTTATCAGCAGTGACTAAGCTAACACACAATATGATAAATCATTTTATCAAATGACATCTTTAAACCTTTTGTCAGCCACATTCAGCCTTTAGAAACATCACCTCCATCTACGGCAGCACTTTGATGGGACAGTCAGATTTTGGTTTCTATATATAATGAAAGTAAGTCATAACAACAATAATAATCATTTCATGCTATCGATGGTTCCAGACAGTCACAACAAACTGCAGTTACATAAACATATCATGGTCCAAATAGAAGAAATACATGTGTGTTTGCTTTTGTCACCTGAGCTCAGAGCAGAGGGGATGGGGGGGGTAAATGTTTGTTTAGCCTCCACCTGCACTGTGTGACCCAGGAACCTGCAGCCAAGAACATTATTTTTGTTAACATCGAGAAATATAATCAGAAGTTAATATCTGGGCCACGACAGCTGATTCAACGTCTGAGGTCACAGTAATGTCAGCTGAGTGAAGAGACGGGACGATGCAAATCACAATAAAACGAATACTACAACACAAATGATGTGAAACGACACATGAATGAACCTACTGAACTCATGCACACACAGACTATTCATATATTGATACTGGAAAACCTACATCCCAGACAACCATCAGGAACACAGGTGTTGTGTAATCGTACACATCACACACTTATAGATGGACACCAAGTCAGTACGACGAGGGATTCCAACATGCTGTCAGAAAATTTGTTTCACTGTCCATCCAGTTTCCTAATTCTCAGATTGAATGTTCATTTTTACAGAATATAGCTGTGCTCTGTTTAAATGGTGTCTATGACAGAGCAGTGGGGTTCACTGCAGGAGATAACAAACTGTGTCTGTCAAAAAGAACTTTGTTTACCAGCAACAAACCAGCAAACCTCATGAGATCAACCGTTCAATGAGAAGAAATACAAGTCAGTAGCGTCTTTGTGTTTCTCCTCCAGAGCAGGCAAAAGATTTTCATTTGGCTAGAATTTGTATAAATTTCCCTTTAAAATACAAGTGACTAAAACTAAAGGACTAAAGTGAAAGGTGGACTTTCCTTTAGGACTTTTTTCAGCAGTGGACAGGCTCTCTGACGGCTTTAACTTTTACAACCTATTTATTGGCTGGTCAGTTGAAAATGACATTTTCTCCCTCACAACCACTACTCTAATATGATTACATTAAAAATTGAGTAAAATATTTTTCACTGACATCACATATAAGTGCAAACATTAAAATACTATTTTTTACCTAACATCATCATTTATAAGTCAGAAAAGGCTAATGACACCTGAATAGCATCATCTTCATCAGTTGTATTTCTCTTCTTAGAGAACTATTTGAAGAAGCTCATCTGAAAATCTGAAAATGCAGACAGCAGTTAATACATCATGGTGTGTAGATATTAGCTTAATGCTATCAATTAGCTTACTGACGTTAGCGTCACTGAGTTGGCACAAGTCAAAGGCCAAATTAACTGAAGCTACCGTAATGTGACATAATGTTAGCTGGACATCAAACTGTCTGTTTAACTTGTAAAATCTATGCTGAGTTATCTGAAGCTAATGAATCTCTTTTCTCTGTAAGTCAATGTGTTTTCCAGGCCAGCACTTTGACTCTGACCCGGTGCCCGACGTGATGTCACTTTCAAGGCTGCGCTTTTGTGAGTAATTAACGTTGTATTAACTGCAATAGAACCCCCCCCCCTTCACTAAGAAAAGCTAATGGTAACTGACCTCCTTCTCTGATCTTTGACCTCTAAAACATAATCAGTTCATACTTGCATCCTTGACAAGGTTTAAGCTACATTAGAAGAATACAGAAGTATAAGAATGAACTTTGTTGGTAGTTTTAAACCAACAGAGACATCAGCAGCCTGCTGACAGCAGAATGATTCACTTCACTCTTCCAACAGCAGCAACGAAAGAACCTGATGAAGAACCAAGAGTGAGTCTGTTAGCCCTCCTTAGGAAACCACAATCACAACAGAGAGGAATTCTGCCAACGTCTTAGCAGACCGACCATCTTTTCAAATGTTGGTCAGAATTTATAGTTTCTTTTCTAAATAAGACCACTAAGGAGGATATTTCAAACTCTTTGTAGAGATGCCATTCAATATGAAGATGGTTAATAGCAATAAGTGATTGATTTCCGACAGACAGAAACAATCGACCTACACACAACATCCTTGCTTTTACATGGTGTTCGCTTTGCTAACTGAAGTCCGTTGAGTTTTTGTCAAAATAAACACTGCAAGACAGCTGTGATTATGATATAATAACTGGGCAAAATAATTCCAGCATAAACCAACACCAGCCTCCTGAGACCTGAACTTTTGATTTCATATGCACGTGAGTGGGAATTGTTGTACACTGATCACCGAAATGTGCTTTTGCACAAACTGAGACAGCGTGCCAATGAAAGATCACAGAGAGCTTTAGTGACGCAGAGAACCCAAAATTAAAGTCCTCATATTCGGATGCAGAACCTTCACATTGTTGCTGCTGCCTGTGTTTTGACAGACGTATTGAAGTTCTTTGTAGCTCCATCGTGACATTTTAACAAATGGGAGAGCAGGTTACTGCAGGTGGAAAGAGCTGCTGGGAAACTGATGAAGAAATATTTAGACAGTGGTTAATCTGATGGATCGATTTGCTCTATGCACAAACACACACACACACACACACACACACACACACACCTTACAACCAAACCAAAAATCTACAGATTTCTAAATAGAATTAAGGTAACTTGAGGTTTCGTGACATCAGCAGGCTGCAGTCTGTTTTAGATCTGACTGTAAAATCAGCAGGATGTCTGCTTCACATTCTTCCTCATTATTTCTTTGGTGTTTGGCCAAATCAGGTGTCGGAGGGTTTGGCCAAAGTTCCAGTCTTCTCTATAAAAACATCACTCCCTTCTGACTGCAACAAGAGCAGATCCAAGTCAGCAGCATCTGAAAGACGACTTTCTCCAACAAAGCAGGTAAAAGATTTTCACCTGGCTGATTTACAATAAATCACAACTTTAATATAACATGAATTTCACACAACATAGCTGTTGTAATAACTGGTTGTAATTTCAACTGATTCATATTTCAATTCAGAGGTACATTCACTCATAATTCTTTTAAATGATGTCGGTGTGGTTTCAGTTGAACTTAAACTCAGGTTTGAGTTAAAGACAGCAGGAGAAGCCAACACTGTTTTACTCCATACATCAGATTCACTCTCTGGATTTGCATAATGTCGCCTATTGTTTTACAAATATTTTGACATTTGACCTTTTTCTGATCCTCCTGCTGTGAACTCTCAGATGGCTGCTCTCTCCTGGATGGTGGTGTCACTGGCTGTGTTCCTGTCCACCGGGAAGACTTCAGCTGTGGACCCCAATGACCTTGCACCAATAATACAACAACTCATAAACAGGTGAGTTAATTTAATGATCAAAGATAAAAATCTGTCCATCAGTCATATGAGCCAACATCCTGAAGTCTCTGTTTCCTTTGGCAGATTCAGACCGAGCTACATTGACCAAGAAACTAGAGAAACGTAAGTCATCATGATTTATCCTGCAAACACACACATATATAATCCATGATGTCCATTTTGGCTGACCATTCAATAGTAAATAATGTTCACATTTCTACATCACATTCACACACAGTTTCAAATGTCACGTTTGACATTCTGTGCTTGTTTCCTTTAACAGGGTATCTCCCATGTACAGTGTGCTTGTAGGCATCCCATTTAACACTGCCACTAGATCGTATGATATAAATCTAGTCCCGGACACTGGTGATGCAGTGAGGACCGCAATCCAGAGATGTGAGATTTACAGCGGCAGGAAGGTGGTGGCAGCCACGGTGCTGCAATGGCGAACTGTCATGGGTCAGTGTCCCAATGAACTTGTACCACCCTCATGGAAACGTCAACTGACCCAGCGACATTGTCCTCAAGGGGTTAGAACATGGAAGGATGTTGATGATCAATGTGCTGATTTAATCATGAAAGGTAAAGCTGATCATGCAGAGTATCGGGTTCTTCAGGGATTTAGCACAATATCCAGTAAGTTTAGATTTAATGAATTGTTGGTTTTCTTCACTCTTTCCTCTCCATGTTCAACATCATGTACAAGTGAAACCAGTCAATGGAGCATTCTTGACAGCATACAGGGGATGAGAGACTGGGGGAATCGTGCTGTGGTGTTTTCTCAAATATACAAACCTAGTGGTGGTACTAGAGACTTAACTCCTGAGGAGCGACGTGGTTCCCTCAAACGACTTGGAGACAGAGTTGGTTTAAGGAACATTTTCTATTGCAGGCGGGTTGAAATACAAGTGGGACAACATGAAATGGTGTGCTCAAGTTGTGCTAATCCTACTGGCACGGCAGTTAAACGTGAATGTTATGACGAAAATGCTCCGCCTACTTTTACGCAAAACACTCAAGGGGGGTCCACCAGGATTGAGTCATTAGGAGATGGTAGGGTTGAGATCCCAGGTGGAGGTCAGGCAGGGGGTCAGCGTCAGACCCCAGGTACAAGTCAGGTAGGGGGTGGAGGTCATACAGGGCCTGGTTGGGGTGTGTCCCCAGGTATAGGTCAGGTGGGGGGTGGAGGTCACACAGGGCCTGGCTGGGGTGTGCGCCCAGGTACAGGTCAGGTGGGGGGTGGAGGTCACACAGGGCCTGGTTGGGGTGTGTCCCCAGGTACAGGTCAGGTGGGGGGTGGAGGTCACACAGGGCCTGCTTGGGGTGTGCGCCCAGGTACTGGATATAATGCCGCAGCTGGTGGGGGTACGTCTCCAGGTACAGGTCAGGTGGGGGGTGGAGGTCATACAGGGCCTGCTTGGGGTGTGCGCCCAGGTACTGGATATAATGCCGCAGCTGGTGGGGGTACGTCTCCAGGTACAGGTCAGGTGGGGGGTGGAGGTCATACAGGGCCTGCTTGGGGTGTGCGCCCAGGTACTGGATATAATGCCGCAGCTGGTGGGGGTACGTCTCCAGGTACAGGTCAGGTGGGGGGTGGAGGTCATACAGGGCCTGCTTGGGGTGTGCGCCCAGGTACTGGATATAATGCCGCAGCTGGTGGGGGTACGTCCCCAGGTACAGGTCAGGTGGGGGGTGGATTTAATACGGGGGCTGGTCGGGGGACGTCCCCAGGTACGGGTCAGGTGGGGGGTGGATTTAATACGGGGGCTGGTCGGGGGACGTCCCCAGGTACGGGTCAGGTGGGGGGTGGATTTAATACGGGGGCTGGTCGGGGGACGTCCCCAGGTACGGGTCAGACACGACCTCGGGGCCAACCAAAGTAATACCACAACACTTAGCAGCGGCAGATGGGTGTTGATGGGGCAGGTGGGTGTTCTTTTAATTTCACATTAACAAGTAAAAATGTCAAATCTGATCAGTGTGTTCCTTTTTATGTTTATCTTAAATTTGAAGACATTTAATAAAGGTATTACTGACACATGGTGTCCATAAGAATGAGACGGACATGTTCTGATGGACGTGCTGGAGGCGTGAAATGTCTGTTAGTAGCCTGAGTTGTTGAAGAATAAATTTGTTGGTAGTTTTCTAACAAATGACTCGATCAGTAAACATAAAGTTGATTATCTTCACTGAAACAAACAGATTGTATGTAAATGAACACGAGTGTTCACAGATTCAGTATCTACTGTAAAGTTTAACAAAGTCTGCTCTTTCAAAATAAAGCTCAGCTCAGCATCCACTCTCAGGTGTCTTTGAGTTCTTCCCCGTTGGAGCCATGATAACAAACATCAGCCTACCTGAGCAGTAGGTTCCCTTTGCTGAGTAAAGTTGATGAGGTGTAACTCGCCCTCTCCCTCTCTCACACATCACATGACCTCAGACCATTTTTGAGTTGGCCGCCTCGCGTACCTTCCTTCTTTCCTGCCATCTTGCAAAGAGGAGTAAGCTAAGTTGGCTAATGTTATGCTACGTTGAACAGTGAGAGAGACACTCTCCGTGTGTCAGCAAACACAAACTAATGCCCCACAGCTGCTGTGTGTTGGGGTGATCCACTAACAGGGTAAAGAACATGATCTGAGTTTATAGAAGCTGCCGAACAGAAAAAATGAGAGAAGTGGATACAGACAGGAAGACATTTTGTGCTGCACTTAGGCCCTTTCGGTGTTACTCACTTTTGGCCCTCTGGGGCTTCCGTCGCCTGTGGCCTGTGACCTGTTGCTAAGCAACGGCAGCACGCTTGTTCGGCTCAAACAAAGCCCGCAAAATTATTCAGTCTGCCGTTAAAGTCAGAAAGTTAAAAACGGAAACAGACGACAGAAGAACAGGCAGGTGAGGCGACTGACCCGAATATGTGACCCAGAACGAGCGGTGCTACCGTGAAGTTAGTTAAGAGAAGTTAGCATGGTTAGCTGTAGCAGGTAGTTGGTTCACGAGCTAACCTGACCTGTTAGTGTGATCGATGGAAGAGAAAGGGAGCGAGATGTGTGTGTGTGTGTGTGTGTGTGTGTGTGTGTGTGTGTGTGTGTGTGTGTGTGTGGTGTTCATGAGGTGTTGCTCTGCGATGCGTCGTGTATAAAAGTATACTGACTACAAAAAGTAGACTACACCACTGTATAAGACACACACACAGACACACACTCAGACTCACACACACACAGACACACACACACACACAGACACACAGTCACAAACACAGTCACACACACAGACACACACACACACAGACACACACTCACACACACACAGACACAGACACACACACACAGACACACACTCACACACACAGACACACAAACACACACACAGACACACACTCACACACACACACACACAGACACACACTCACACACACACAGACACACACACACAGACACACACTCACACACACAGACACACAAACACACACACACACACAGACACACTCACACAGACACACACTCACAGACACACACACAGACACACACTCACACACACACACAGTCACACACACACGCACACACAGTCACACACACAGTCACACACACAGACACACACACACACACGCACACACACACACACACACACACACACAGACACACACACACACACAGACAGACACACACACACACACACACAGACACACTCACACAGACACACTCACACACACTCACCGGTATTTGTAGGGCTGTAAAACTCAAAAATTGACTAAAGGATCGACATATCATATCTGTCACGTCTCCTGGTTTCCCCTTCTTTCCAACCCCTCCCGTTTAAGTAGTTTCCTGTAAATCTCTGTGTTTTAACCTTCATTAAAAAGAAATAAAAGAAATCCTCCGCAGCTGTCATTCCTCGCTGTGGTGATGGGAGGCTAGTGGCAGTCACGTGACACGAGATTCCTTCAAATCAACAACGCGGTGGCTTCTTGGTTGGAGTGGTGGAAAATTTCCCTTGTTTTCAAATCCCAATGTGGACAGGTATGTGTATGAGAGACAGAAACAAAACACTGAATCAGCAGGAGACAGTGAAAGTTGCAGCAGAAGACTAGGAAGTATGTTATTTTCAGAATCTAAGAGAAAAGTGGATGACAGACAATAGATGGAGAGCATAAAAAAAAAAAACTAAAACTACTGAAACTAAATTTTCCAAACATCTTCTCTTTTTTGTGTTACTCAAACGCTGAGGAGGCCCTCCACTGAGATGACGTGGCAGCTCCTTTGAGTTTGACACCTGGCTGTAGAGGCAAACAGCTGCTGGGAAAGTAATTAGAAAGCACCTATCTTTATCTCAGACAGCAGAAACAAAGGAACAGGTCGGAGGTCACTGCAAACAGACTGTGAACTGATTAATCAATCAGGTTCTACACACACAGAGCCAGATTTCTTTAAGTACCTTAAGGTCACATGACAACAGAAGTGTGACAGTCTGATCACAAACTGCAGGATGTCTGCTCCACATTCTTCCTCATTATTTCTTTGGTGTTTGGCCAAATCAGGTGTCGGAGGGTTTGGCCAAAGTTCCAGTCTTCTCTATAAAAACATCACTCCCTTCTGACTGCAACAAGAGCAGATCCAAGTCAGCAGCATCTGAAAGACGACTTTCTCCAACAAAGCAGGTAAAAGATTTTCACCTGGCTGATTTACAATAAATCACAACTTTAATATAACATGAATTTCACACAACATAGCTGTTGTAATAACTGGTTGTAATTTCAACTGATTCATATTTCAATTCAGAGGTACATTCATTCATAATTCTTTTAAATGATGTCGGTGTGGTTTCAGTTGAACTTAAACTCAGGTTTGAGTTAAAGACAGCAGGAGAAGCCAACACTGTTTTACTCCATACATAAGATTCACTCTCTGGATTTGCATAATGTCGCCTATTGTTTTACAAATATTTTAAATGTTTGCACTTAAAGAGGACTTTCAACTTTTGCTGAACGGGGACAATTTGCTGCTAAAAACACAATAAGAGGATGATTAATCACTGAAATATTCCACTAAATTATCATGAGGCAGTTTCTCTAAAACATATTGTCACACTTAAGACCCGCGGGCCAGCTGTAGCCCATGAGAGCTTAAAAGGTCTGATTGTCTTAAAATAAGTCAAAAGTGTGTATTGACCATAAACTACATTTCCCACAATGCATGCCGATTGTGTTACCTGTGACTAGACTGCAGTGTATCCAGATCAATGCGATTTTCAACGATCCCAAAACGTCCAGGAAGAGAAAAATGAATGCAGGCCGAACCCAAACCGTAATTCTGCCCCTCTCAACCGTGTTCTCAAAAGTTCATGTCATAACTGGTGTTGGATGATATTTTTCTGTTTTCACTTGGACAGTTTGATGGTAGATTGATGGAGTAATGTGGGTTTATTAACCTGACAAATTAAAAGGATTATGTTATAATAACAGGGCCGTTATACTGACGTGGCCCTCGATGGAAATGAGTTTGACACCGCTGCTCTATAAGCATCCTCAGGCAACAACAAACATAACACTGTTCTTATGTTTTTTCTTTTTTAGAGTTCAGATCCTGCTGTCAGCTGCAGAGAAGGTGAGGAATCCTCTGATCTGATCAGTCCTGCTCTGGTTTGACAACTTTGACAGCGTCAAACAAAAAGTAACAAACTTCAACAGAGTCAGCAAAAGTATTTGACTGATTTCTGCCACATTTACTGCTAGTAGCCACAAAAGTGGCAGCAAAAACGTCTGTGCAGTTGGTACAACATCAAATCATTACAAACCTTCAGTTGGACCTGTCCTCAGAACTTCTGTCACAGATAACAGAGCTGTTTCAGGGACGGCTCCTTTAGGCTCCAACATGTTGGACATTATTTCCATTTGACCTTTTTCTGATCCTCCTGCTGTGAACTCTCAGATGGCTGCTCTCTCCTGGATGGTGGTGTCACTGGCTGTGTTCCTGTCCACCGGGAAGACTTCAGCTGTGGACCCCAATGACCTTGCACCAATAATACAACAACTCATAAACAGGTGAGTTAATTTAGCCCTTTAAAACTGTCAGGAGTGCCCGCTCTCCCGTTTGCATATTTATTTTTAAATGCCAGTAGAGTTACAACCAAATAAGACAGAGCAATACCTTTTTTTTCCCATATGAAACCGGAGGACTGACACTTTAATACCAGGCATTGAATGTGTCCCGGAGTGCTGTTTCCTTGTGCTCATTGTTTTTCAAAAATCTGCAAACAACAACAATATTATGATCTAATCTGCAGCACTTCCGATGATGGAATATTTGCCATCTTGTTGTAAACATGAACTATCACATGATTTTCCGTGTGTCCCTTTTTGCCACACTACCCATGTTACGACAGGAAGGGTTAATGATCAAAGATAAAAATCTGTCCATCAGTCATATGATCCAACATCCTGAAGTCTCTGTTTCCTTTGGCAGATACAAACCGAGCTACTACAACCAAGACACTAGAGAAATGTAAGTCAATGAAAAATTATTTTCTACATGGTTATATTCTGTTTATTTCACCCTCTACTGGACCGGAGTAACTGATTTTGTTCCTTAAGAAGCACATACTTGTTGTTGTGTTGTGAATGTTGACTTTAGAATTGTTGTTGTTTTGCTTCTTAATGCACAATATTGAGGCGAAATCACAGCTCATGTTACAGTTCTTCCATTTGATTCCCAAAAACACACAAAGTGCCTGATGTCCATTTTAGCTCATCACTGAACACTTAGTTCTTGAATACATCTTCTGATGCACCTGAATACATCGTCAGTGATCATCATACAGCCTCCTCCAGGCAACCCCACCACGGTTGATCAGACTGCAGTGTGTGTTCAGGTGGCATTCACTTGTCCCTATGGACCTTCTCTCTGGTTCCAAAGCTCTGGTCCTTGCTCCTCCTGTGATGCCCAGTACACTGAGGGCTCTGTGGAATGATTGCCCCACAAATCCTCTGCAGCCTACTTCGATGGACATGCACTTAGCCTTCCAGCCCTGCTCTTGACAGCTGACGACCAGATGTTCATATTTGGTCCTCTTTCTTTCATGAGCCTCCCCTAAGTGTTCTTCCCATGAGACCGTCAGCTACATGATGAGGATTTTCTTGGTACCCTCAGAGACCAGAAGTATGTTGGCCTCAAAGTGGTGCTGACAATGTGCTGTGGGAATTTCAGCTGTTTCTCCAGCTCCACTAAGAGCTGCCAGTCCTGTGCTGTTGACAGGATTCCTGCTGCCACAGTCTTGTGTCCTGGCCTTGGCTGCACTCCTGCCTTGACGAACGTTATTGCACCATTGGTGGTTTTTCGCACTCGACTGCAGCTGCTGATACCCTTGCTGATGGCCTCCGCAATTGGTTTCAGCACCTGGTTATGCCGCCAGGTGTACCGGCCCTTGCCGAGAGCTTTTGGGCAGGAGCTTAGGATGTGCTCCAGTGTTCCCCTGGCTGAGCACCGAGAGCAGTTTGGGGTCTCCACCTTTCCCCAGGTGAAGAGGTTCGCTAGGCTAGGCAGGACATTGTACATTGACCAAATCAGGAAGGTGACGCGGTGGGACTCCGCCTTCCATAGGTGACCAGGTGACTGTCCGGTCCATGGCCTGCTCCCACCTCGTCCAGGCCCCTTGTTGCTTCAAACCCTGCTCGATCTTCCTTCCTTCACTGCAGCTCTCACCTCCTCCCGAATTTGCCTCCGCTTTTCCTTCCCCTTGTGCTCCCTGTACCAAGATGTTGGGAACAGCCCCAAGCCTGCTCTGCCATGAGCCACCACACCTACCAACTCTTTTTGGCGCAGCTGGGATTCTGCATCCAGCAAAGCGGCCTCAGCCCTCCACTTTCTTCCAGTCTTCACCTCCACTCCAGCCTGGGCCACCTTTGGATCTCTTGAGTCTCTATACATCAGCACCTCCTGAGCCCGTGTGACCTTGAATTCCTCTTCCAGAGACTTTAGGAGCAACCGGAGATTCGTGCTGTTCCCATAGAGGGCAATGTTACTGAGACTTCTGGGCAACCCCAGCCATCTCCTGAGACAGCTGCTGACCTTCCTCTCCAGGGTCTCTGCCGTGGAAATGGGGACCTCGTAGACAAGTAGCGGCCAAAGTATCCTTGGCAGAATACCATGCTGGTGTTGTGAGTCAGTGTGCAACTCAGGTTGTACCAACAACATGGAGACACCGTCTCAGAGGTTGCCTACACCCCCCCCACCCCCCAATGCCTCTCTCACCCTCTCTCTCTCTCTCTTTTTCCCACTCTCAACCCAACCGGTCAAGGCAGATGGCCGCTCCCCCCTCAGCCTGGTTCTGCTCGAGGTTTCTGCCTCTTAAAGGAAGATTTTCCTGCTCATTGGGGGATCTGTTGGGTCTCTTTAAATAATTTTATAAAGAGTCTGGTCTAGACCTGCTCTATATGTAAAGTGCCTTGATGTAACTTTGTTATGATTTGGTGCTGTACAAATAAATCTGATTTGATTTGATTTGATTTGGTAAATCCATGCTTTGAACTTGCCTTGGAGGCTGGATTGGTCAACTGATCTCAGCCAAGTGTCTAACTCCTGGCAGGTGGACTGCACCGATGAGGAGTCCTTGAGGCTGCTGTCAAACACCTTTCCCAAGCTCTTCACTGGCTTCTTGGAAATGATTTAAATTTGCTTCACTTCGATGATGAATCAAAACCTGTCGGTAACCTTGCCCTTCTTCACCACTTGTGCTCTGGACTTGGCTGGATTGAAACTCATCCGTGCCCATTGGTGGTCGTGCCCTTGCAGGATCCATCTGCATCCCGGTACAGACTCTTTACCGGGATGCAGACCGTCAGGTCATCCATAAAGGCCCTGATTGGTGGCTGAAGGATCCCTGATAGGGTCCGGGGGCCCCGACACCCAGGCTCAGCTGACTTCACCATCATGTTCATCACCAGGGCAAACAAGTTTACTGCTGCTATCCGGCTGAGACTCTCAACCTGAACTGATCGTAGTAGTCCAGGATCAAGTCTGCAACATGATGTGGCAAATAGTGTTTGGTCATGGTGGTCTCAGCCAGTTTGTGGGGGATGGAGCCTTATGCGCTGGCGAGGTCTAACCACAGGACTGTAAGATCACCCTTGTTCTCGCGGGCTTCCCTGATGAGCTGTGTCACCACTCCAGTGTGCTCTAGACACCATGGCACTCCTGAGATCCCAACCTTCTGCACCGATGTGTCTATGTAGCTGTTGCTGGAGAGGAAGTCAGACAGCTGCCTTGCTACAAAGCTGAAGAAGATCTTCCCTTCTACACTTATCAGGGAAATCATCCTGAATTGTTTGAACTTCTTGGAATCCTCCTCCTTGGGGATCAAGATTCCTTCAGCACATTTCCACTGCTATGCCACCTTCTCTCTCCTCCAGATGACTCTCAGGATCTTCCAGAGTCGCTTGAGTAGCATTATTTTGTACAGTATTTGTACAAGTATTTGTAGACCTTGTACGGGACTCCGCTTGGTCCAGGGGTGAAACTAGATCTTGCCTTCCTCATAATCCCCTGGACTTCCTTCAGAAGTGGCTCTCAATTAAATAACCTAAATAAATATTTTTGCGTTAAGTTTATGTTAATGCAAGTCCTGACTGTTTACATTTCTACATCACATTCACACACAGTTTCAAATGTCACGTTTGACATTCTGCGCTTGCTTCCTTTAACAGGGTATCTCCCATGTACTGTATGGCTGTAAGCATCCCACTCAATCCTGCCACTGGATCATATGATTTGAATTTAGTCCCGGACACTGGTGATGCAGTGAAGACCACGATCCAGAATTGTGGAGTGTACAGTAGCAGAAACGTGGTGGCAGCCACAATGCTGCATTGGCCAAATGTTGTGAGTCAGTGTCCCAATCAAGTTGTACCAACAACATGGAGCCGTCGTCTCAGAGGTTGCACTCTGGGTGTTAGAACATGGGCTGATGTTTCCACTCAATGTCCTGATGCCATCAATCACGGTAAAGCTGAGCATGCAGAGTATCGAGTTCTTCAGGGGTTCAACACTTTAGTTACCAATCGGAGAAATAATGATTTACTGCTTTTCTATGTTCTTTCCTCTCCGTGTTCCCAAACCTGCACAAATCTAGAGAGTCAGTGGAGCATTCTTAGCAGCATACAGCAGATTAATCAGTGGGACAATCGTGCTCTAGTGTTTACTAACGTATTTAAACCTCGTGGTGATGAGGAGGCATCTGAGAATGAAAGACGTGCAGCCCTGGAGCAGCTTGGAGGCAGCATCGGTTTAGGGAACATTTACAGATGCTGGGGGTTTAATGGGATACGGTGTACAAGTTGTTCTACAGACAATCAAGTTACAAATGACTGTTATAAAGACGGAATACAATCTGGTTCTAGCCAGAAAACTCAAAAGGGGTCCAGGATTGAGTTGTTGCTGGGAGGTAACACAGGGAGTGATAGGGCTCAGAACCCGGGTGGCGATGAGACTTGGGGCGGAAGTCAGACAGGAGGGGGTGGGGATCAGATGGGAGGTGGTAGGGGTCAGACAGGAGGTGGAGGTCAAACTGGGGGTGGATTTAATAAAGGGGCTGGTCGGGGTACGTCCTCAGGTACAGGTCAAGGATGGGGTGGATTTCATAAAGGGGCTGGTCGGGGTACGTCCTCAGGTACAGGTCAAGGATGGGGTGGATTTCATAAAGGGGCTGGTCGGGGTACATCCTCAGGTACAGGTCAGGGATGGAGTAGAACTCAGTCGGGGGTTGGGAGTCAGACTGGGGGTAGGGGTCAGTGGTCGGGGTAACCCCAGAATGTTTAGGAGGGGCGGATGGGGTAGATGGGGTAGGTGGGGGTTCTTTTGTTGCTTCGTCTGAGATTTCACATTAACAAGTAAAAATGTCAAATCTGATCAGTGTGTTCCTTTTTATGTTTATCTTAAATTTGAAGACATTTAATAAAGGTATTACTGACACATGGTGTCCATAAGAATGAGACGGACATGTTCTGATGGACGTGCTGGAGGCGTGAAATGTCTGTTAGTAGCCTGAGTTGTTGAAGAATAAATTTGTTGGTAGTTTTCTAACAAATGACTCGATCAGTAAACATAAAGTTGATTATCTTCACTGAAACAAACAGATTGTATGTAAATGAACACGAGTGTTCACAGATTCAGTATCTACTGTAAAGTTTAACAAAGTCTGCTCTTTCAAAATAAAGCTCAGCTCAGCATCCACTCTCAGGTGTCTTTGAGTTCTTCCCCGTTGGAGCCATGATAACAAACATCAGCCTACCTGAGCAGTAGGTTCCCTTTGCTGAGTAAAGTTGATGAGGTGTAACTCGCCCTCTCCCTCTCTCACACATCACATGACCTCAGACCATTTTTGAGTTGGCCGCCTCGCGTATCTTCCTTCTTTCCTGCCATCTTGCAAAGAGGAGTAAGCTAAGTTGGCTAATGTTATGCTACGTTGAACAGTGAGAGAGACACTCTCCGTGTGTCAGCAAACACAAACTAATGCCCCACAGCTGCTGTGTGTTGGGGTGATCCACTAACAGGGTAAAGAACATGATCTGAGTTTATAGAAGCTGCCGAACAGAAAAAATGAGAGAAGTGGATACAGACAGGAAGACATTTTGTGCTGCACTTAGGCCCTTTCGGTGTTACTCACTTTTGGCCCTCTGGGGCTTCCGTCGCCTGTGGCCTGTGACCTGTTGCTAAGCAACGGCAGCACGCTTGTTCGGCTCAAACAAAGCCCGCAAAATTATTCAGTCTGCCGTTAAAGTCAGAAAGTTAAAAACGGAAACAGACGACAGAAGAACAGGCAGGTGAGGCGACTGACCCGAATATGTGACCCAGAACGAGCGGTGCTACCGTGAAGTTAGTTAAGAGAAGTTAGCATGGTTAGCTGTAGCAGGTAGTTGGTTCACGAGCTAACCTGACCTGTTAGTGTGATCGATGGAAGAGAAAGGGAGCGAGATGTGTGTGTGTGTGTGTGTGTGTGTGTGTGGTGTTCATGAGGTGTTGCTCTGCGATGCGTCGTGTATAAAAGTATACTGACTACAAAAAGTAGACTACACCACTGTATAAGACACACACACAGACTCACACTCACACACACACAGACACACACACACACACACAGTCACACACACAGACACACACTCACACACACACACAGTCACACACACAGACACACACACACACACGCACACACACACACAGACAGACACACACACACACACACACAGTCACACACACACACACACAGACACACAGTCACACACACAATCACACACACAGACACACACACACACAGACACACTCACACAGACACACTCACACAGACACACTCACACACACTCACCGGTATTTGTAGGGCTGTAAAACTCAAAAATTGACTAAAGGATCGACATATCATATCTGTCACGTCTCCTGGTTTCCCCTTCTTTCCAACCCCTCCCGTTTAAGTAGTTTCCTGTAAATCTCTGTGTTTTAACCTTCATTAAAAAGAAATAAAAGAAATCCTCCGCAGCTGTCATTCCTCGCTGTGGTGATGGGAGGCTAGTGGCAGTCACGTGACACGAGATTCCTTCAAATCAACAACGCGGTGGCTTCTTGGTTGGAGTGGTGGAAAATTTCCCTTGTTTTCAAATCCCAATGTGGACAGGTATGTGTATGAGAGACAGAAACAAAACACTGAATCAGCAGGAGACAGTGAAAGTTGCAGCAGAAGACTAGGAAGTATGTTATTTTCAGAATCTAAGAGAAAAGTGGATGACAGACAATAGATGGAGAGCATAAAAAAAAAAAACTAAAACTACTGAAACTAAATTTTCCAAACATCTTCTCTTTTTTGTGTTACTCAAACGCTGAGGAGGCCCTCCACTGAGATTACGTGGCAGCTCATTTGAGTTTGACACCTGGCTGTAGAGGCAAACAGCTGCTGGGAAAGTAATTAGAAAGCACCTATCTTTATCTCAGACAGCAGAAACAAAGGAACAGGTCGGAGGTCATTGCAAACGGACTGTGAACTGATTAATCAATCAGGTTCTACACACACAGAGCCAGATTTCTTTAAGTACCTTAAGGTCACATGACAACAGAAGTGTGACAGTCTGATCACAAACTGCAGGATGTCTGCTCCACATTCTTCCTCATTATTTCTTTGGTGTTTGGCCAAATCAGGTGTCGGAGGGTTTGGCCAAAGTTCCAGTCTTCTCTATAAAAACATCACTCCCTTCTGACTGCAACAAGAGCAGATCCAAGTCAGCAGCATCTGAAAGACGACTTTCTCCAACAAAGCAGGTAAAAGATTTTCACCTGGCTGATTTACAATAAATCACAACTTTAATATAACATGAATTTCACACAACATAGCTGTTGTAATAACTGGTTGTAATTTCAACTGATTCATATTTCAATTCAGAGGTACATTCATTCATAATTCTTTTAAATGATGTCGATGTGGTTTCAGTTGAACTTAAACTCAGGTTTGAGTTAAAGACAGCAGGAGAAGCCAACACTGTTTTACTCCATACATCAGATTTACTCTCTGGATTTACACAAATGTGTTTTTTCCTGTTTAGATCCCAGATTCTGCTGCCAGCAGCAGAGAAGGTGAGCTTTGACAACTTTGCTCACTTTTTGTTTGCCTTTTTTAGATGCTGCCCAATTTCAACAAAATCAGTAAAGGACTTGACTGATTTCTTCCACATTTACTGTCAGTAGCCACAAAAGTAAAGTAAAGTAGAGACAAAGGACAACATCTACTGAAAGCAAAGGGATCAGGTAGAGAGGTGAGCTGAAGGATGTCAGGGTGTTAGAGGAGCTTCTCTCAGAAGATCAGTGGTGGAGTAACAGACTCTTTCCACGATGAAGAACCGAGGACTGACCTTCAGTTGGACCTGTCCTCAGAACTTCTGTCACAGATAACAGAGCTGTTTCATGGACGGCTCCTTTAGGCTCCAACATGTTGGACATTATTTCCATTTGACCTTTTTCTGATCCTCCTGCTGTGAACTCTCAGATGGCTGCTCTCTCCTGGATGGTGGTGTCACTGGCTGTGTTCCTGTCCACCGGGAAGACTTCAGCTGTGGACCAGAATCAACTTGCACCAATAATACAACAACTCATAAACAGGTGAGTTAATTTAATGATCAAAGATAAAAATCTGTCCATCAGTCATATGAGCCAACATCCTGAAGTCTCTGTTTCCTTTGGCAGATACAAACCGAGCTACATTGACCAAGAAACTAGAGAAACGTAAGTCAGTAAAGAATTATTTTCTACATGGTTATATTCTGTTTATTTCACCCTCTACTGGACCGGAGTAACCGATTTTGTTCCTTAAGAAGCACATACTTGTTGTGAATGACGATGAATTTCCTTAAACCTTAAATTATGTAAACTTACAAAATAAAAGTTCCAGAAAAGAGAACAGAGCAAAAGGGAACACAGAACTGATAAGACTATTGTTAAAACCCACAAAAGCTCCAGAAACCAGCAGAATATTTTACCACATATGCACTTAAGAATTTTGGCGTTCTGCTTCTTAATTCACAACATTGAGGCGAAATCACAGCTCATGTTACAGTTCTTCCATTTGATTCCCAAAAACACACAAAGTGCCTGATGTCCATTTTAGCTCATCACTGACTGTTCACATTTCTACATCACATTCACACACAGTTTTCAAATGTCACGTTTGACATTCTGCGCTTGCTTCCTTTAACAGGGTATCTCCCATGTACTGTATGGCTGTAAGCATCCCACTCAATCCTGCCACTGGATCATATGATTTGAATTTAGTCCCGGACACTGGTGATGCAGTGAAGACCACGATCCAGAATTGTGGAGTGTACAGTAGCAGAAACGTGGTGGCAGCCACAGTGCTGCATTGGCCAAATGTTGTGAGTCAGTGTCCCAATCAAGTTGTACCAACAACATGGAGCCGTCGTCTCAGAGGTTGCCCTCGGGGTGTTAGAACATGGGCTGATGTTTCTACTCAATGTCCTGATGCCATCAATCACGGTAAAGCTGAGCATGCAGAGTATCGAGTTCTTCAGGGGTTCAACACTTTAGTTACCAATCGGAGAAATAATGATTTACTGCTTTTCTATGTTCTTTCCTCTCCGTGTTCCCAAACCTGCACAAATCTAGAGAGTCAGTGGAGCATTCTTAGCAGCATACAGCAGATTAATCAGTGGGACAATCGCGCTCTAGTGTTTACTAACGTATTTAAACCAAGAGGAAGTGCAGGGATTGCTGAAGATGTCCGACGTGCAGCCCTGGAGCGGCTTGGAGGCAGAGTCGGTTTAGTGAACATTTACAGATGCTGGGGGTTTAATGGGATACGGTGTACAAGTTGTTCTACAGACAATCAAGTTACAAATGACTGTTATAAAGACGGAATACAATCTGGTTCTAGGCACAACACTCAAAGGGGGTCTACAATTGAGTCATGGGGTGGATTTAATACAGGCGCTGGTCGGGGTACGTCCTCAGTTACAGGTCAGGGAGGGAGTGGATTTAATACAGGGGCTGGTCGGGGTACGTCCTCAGTTACAGGTCAGGGAGGGAGTGGATTTAATACAGGCGCTGGTCGGGGTACCACCCCAGGTTCAAGTCAGGGAGGGAGTGGATTTAATACAGGCGCTGGTCGGGGTACGTCCTCAGGTTCAAGTCAGGGAGGGGGTGGATTTAATACAGGGGCTGGTCGGGGTACGTCCTCAGGTTCAAGTCAGGGAGGGGGTGGATTTAATACAGGGGCTGGTCGGGGTACCACCCCAGGTTCAAGTCAGGGAGGGGGTGGATTTAATACAGGGGCTGGTCGGGGTACGTCCTCAGGTTCAAGTCAGGGATGGGGTGGATTTAATACAGGGGCTGGTCGGGGTACCACCCCAGGTTCAAGTCAGGGAGGGGGTGGATTTAATACAGGCGCTGGTCGGGGTACGTCCTCAGGTTCAAGTCAGGGAGGGGGTGGATTTAATACAGGCGCTGGTCGGGGTACATCCTCAGGTTCAAGTCAGGGAGGGGGTGGATTTAATACAGGCGCTGGTCGGGGTACATCCTCAGGTTCAAGTCAGGGAGGGGGTGGATTTAATACAGGCGCTGGTCGGGGTACCACCCCAGGTTCAAGTCAGGGAGGGGGTGGATTTAATACAGGCGCTGGTCGGGGTACGTCCTCAGGTTCAAGTCAGGGAGGGGGTGGATTTAATACAGGCGCTGGTCGGGGTACGTCCTCAGGTTCAAGTCAGGGATGGGGTGGATTTAATACAGGCGCTGGTCGGGGTACGTCCTCAGGTTCAAGTCAGGGAGGGGGTGGATTTAATACAGGCGCTGGTCGGGGTACGTCCTCAGGTTCAAGTCAGGGATGGGGTGGATTTAATACAGGCGCTGGTCGGGGTACATCCTCAGGTTCAAGTCAGGGAGGGGGTGGATTTAATACAGGCGCTGGTCGGGGTACGTCCTCAGGTTCAAGTCAGGGATGGGGTGGATTTAATACAGGGGCTGGTCGGGGTACGTCCTCAGGTTCAAGTCAGGGAGGGGGTGGATTTAATACAGGCGCTGGTCGGGGTACGTCCTCAGGTTCAAGTCAGGGAGGGGGTGGATTTAATACAGGCGCTGGTCGGGGTACGTCCTCAGGTTCAAGTCAGGGATGGGGTGGATTTAATACAGGCGCTGGTCGGGGTACGTCCTCAGGTTCAAGTCAGGGAGGGAGTGGATTTAATACAGGCGCTGGTCGGGGTACCACCCCAGGTTCAAGTCAGGGACGGGGTGGAGGTCAGCCGGGGGTTGGGGGTCAGACTGGGGGCAGGGGTCAGTGGTGACCATAGCCCTAACCCCAGAACAGTTAGCAGGGACAGATGGGGGATCTGTAGGATCGCACAGAATGAGCAGCAGTCAAGTTTGATTTGTGCATTTTTCTTTCAAGTGTTTTCAAGCTCTTTTGGCATCTTTGACATAATTTTCATAAATAAATGTTGTAATTTAAGAAAACATTCACTGAGAAAGGATTTTTATGAATCTTTCAAGTGTTTTCAAGCTCTTTTGGCATCTTTGAGATAAACAAACACAAGTTGTTAAATGTGAGTGGATCATTAAACATAAAGTTGATTATCTTCACTGAAACAAACAGATTGTATGTAAATGAACACGAGTGTTCACAGATTCAGTATCTACTGTAAAGTTTAACAAAGTCTGCTCTTTCAAAATAAAGCTCAGCTCAGCATCCACTCTCAGGTGTCTTTGAGTTCTTCCCCGTTGGAGCCATGATAACAAACATCAGCCTACCTGAGCAGTAGGTTCCCTTTGCTGAGTAAAGTTGATGAGGTGTAACTCGCCCTCTCCCTCTCTCACACATCACATGACCTCAGACCATTTTTGAGTTGGCCGCCTCGCGTACCTTCCTTCTTTCCCGCCATCTTGTGGTCGTCTTCCTCGGTAAGACCTGATGGTCAGAGTGTATTTCCTGGGATGTGCTCCCCCACACATGGACAGATTCTCCAAACGTCTTGAAGGAAATGCACTGCTGTTTAGTTTGAGTCTGAGAAGATCACCAACATCTTCTCAGCAGAAATTCCCTCCTTCAATTACAGTTATTAATTTAATCAGTAATCAGTTTGAGGCTGAGTCGGTGTCGTTAATCTTTCTGCCCCAGAGTTTAACATTAAGTTAGTTTAGAGTTAAAATTCAAAAGTTATCCGAATACTTGATTCATTTCAGTCAGAACTGATGAACTACCAACACACGATGTCGGTGTCCGATAATGTCAAGTTGTCTGTTTCACGTTTTATTTTGAAAGCACTGTTTGTGTCTCGTCACTTCCGGTTTTACTTTGAAGTTTGTGTCTTACCCCTGTGTTCCTGTCAAGTTTCCCACCTTGTTGATTGTTCGCACCTGTGTCTCCTTGTCTGCCCTTCCCTGGTGTATTTAAACTCCCCCTTTAGATCGTCTTGTTGAATGTTGCAGTCCACCCAGCCGTTGTTTCCTGTGGCTTGGTTTGAGACCAGTTTTTGTTCCGACCTCTGAGTCCTGCCTCTCCCTTTTGTACTGTTGTCCCATTTGGAATGAAGGACCTCCTTTATGAGCCACACCTCCAGAACATTCTGAAATTTTACCATGAACTATTACAGTTCTTCAGCAAGGCCCTGTGTTTACCCCGTCACAGGCCAGGCGACTGCTGCATTGGAAATTCATTAGGGGGTTAAATCCTGTTCATTGTTGGACCAAAATGACTTTATGAAAAACTGGGGGAGCAGGTCACTGCAGGGGGAAACAGCTGCCGGGAAACTAAAACAAATATTGATCAGAGAGAGCAGAAGCAAAGAAACAGATCATAGGTGACTGTAGAGGATCAACTGAACTGATGGATCGATGTGGCTCTAAACACAAAACCAAACATGAAAGCTACAGATTTTTAAGTAGAATTTAAGTAACTAAAGCTTCGTGACATCAGCAGGCTGCAGTCTGTTTTAGATCTGACTGTAAAATCAGCAGGATGTCTGCTTCACATTCTTCCTCATTATTTCTTTGGTGTTTGGCCAAATCAGGTGTCGGAGGGTTTGGCCAAAGTTCCAGTCTTCTCTATAAAAACATCACTCCCTTCTGACTGCAACAAGAGCAGATCCAAGTCAGCAGCATCTGAAAGACGACTTTCTCCAACAAAGCAGGTAAAAGATTTTCACCTGGCTGATTTACAATAAATCACAACTTTAATATAACATGAATTTCACACAACATAGCTGTTGTAATAACTGGTTGTAATTTCAACTGATTCATATTTCAATTCAGAGGTACATTCATTCATAATTCTTTTAAATGATGTCGATGTGGTTTCAGTTGAACTTAAACTCAGGTTTGAGTTAAAGACAGCAGGAGAAGCCAACACTGTTTTACTCCATACATCAGATTTACTCTCTGGATTTACACAAATGTGTTTTTTCCTGTTTAGATCCCAGATTCTGCTGCCAGCAGCAGAGAAGGTGAGCTTTGACAACTTTGCTCACTTTTTGTTTGCCTTTTTTAGATGCTGCCCAATTTCAACAAAATCAGTAAAGGACTTGACTGATTTCTTCCACATTTACTGTCAGTAGCCACAAAAGTAAAGTAAAGTAGAGACAAAGGACAACATCTACTGAAAGCAAAGGGATCAGGTAGAGAGGTGAGCTGAAGGATGTCAGGGTGTTAGAGGAGCTTCTCTCAGAAGATCAGTGGTGGAGTAACAGACTCTTTCCACGATGAAGAACCGAGGACTGACCTTCAGTTGGACCTGTCCTCAGAACTTCTGTCACAGATAACAGAGCTGTTTCATGGACGGCTCCTTTAGGCTCCAACATGTTGGACATTATTTCCATTTGACCTTTTTCTGATCCTCCTGCTGTGAACTCTCAGATGGCTGCTCTCTCCTGGATGGTGGTGTCACTGGCTGTGTTCCTGTCCACCGGGAAGACTTCAGCTGTGGACCAGAATCAACTTGCACCAATAATACAACAACTCATAAACAGGTGAGTTAATTTAATGATCAAAGATAAAAATCTGTCCATCAGTCATATGAGCCAACATCCTGAAGTCTCTGTTTCCTTTGGCAGATACAAACCGAGCTACATTGACCAAGAAACTAGAGAAACGTAAGTCAGTAAAGAATTATTTTCTACATGGTTATATTCTGTTTATTTCACCCTCTACTGGACCGGAGTAACCGATTTTGTTCCTTAAGAAGCACATACTTGTTGTGAATGACGATGAATTTCCTTAAACCTTAAATTATGTAAACTTACAAAATAAAAGTTCCAGAAAAGAGAACAGAGCAAAAGGGAACACAGAACTGATAAGACTATTGTTAAAACCCACAAAAGCTCCAGAAACCAGCAGAATATTTTACCACATATGCACTTAAGAATTTTTGGCGTTCTGCTTCTTAATTCACAACATTGAGGCGAAATCACAGCTCATGTTACAGTTCTTCCATTTGATTCCCAAAAACACACAAAGTGCCTGATGTCCATTTTAGCTCATCACTGACTGTTCACATTTCTACATCACATTCACACACAGTTTCAAATGTCACGTTTGACATTCTGCGCTTGCTTCCTTTAACAGGGTATCTCCCATGTACTGTATGGCTGTAAGCATCCCACTCAATCCTGCCACTGGATCATATGATTTGAATTTAGTCCCGGACACTGGTGATGCAGTGAAGACCACGATCCAGAATTGTGGAGTGTACAGTAGCAGAAACGTGGTGGCAGCCACAGTGCTGCATTGGCCAAATGTTGTGAGTCAGTGTCCCAATCAAGTTGTACCAACAACATGGAGCCGTCGTCTCAGAGGTTGCCCTCGGGGTGTTAGAACATGGGCTGATGTTTATACTCAATGTCCTGATGCCATCAATCACGGTAAAGCTGAGCATGCAGAGTATCGAGTTCTTCAGGGGTTCAACACTTTAGTTACCAATCGGAGAAATAATGATTTACTGCTTTTCTATGTTCTTTCCTCTCCGTGTTCCCAAACCTGCACAAATCTAGAGAGTCAGTGGAGCATTCTTAGCAGCATACAGCAGATTAATCAGTGGGACAATCGCGCTCTAGTGTTTACAAGCATACATAAACCAAGAGGAAGTGAAGGGATTGCTGAAGATGTCCGACGTGCAGCCCTGGAGCGGCTTGGAGGCAGAGTCGGTTTAGTGAACATTTACAGATGCTGGGGGTTTAATGGGATACGGTGTACAAGTTGTTCTACAGACAATCAAGTTACAAATGACTGTTATAAAGACGGAATACAATCTGGTTCTAGGCACAACACTCAAAGGGGGTCTACAATTGAGTCATGGGGTGGATTTAATACAGGCGCTGGTCGGGGTACGTCCTCAGTTACAGGTCAGGGAGGGAGTGGATTTAATACAGGGGCTGGTCGGGGTACGTCCTCAGTTACAGGTCAGGGAGGGAGTGGATTTAATACAGGGGCTGGTCGGGGTACGTCCTCAGTTACAGGTCAGGGAGGGAGTGGATTTAATACAGGGGCTGGTCGGGGTACCACCCCAGGTTCAAGTCAGGGATGGGGTGGATTTAATACAGGCGCTGGTCGGGGTACCACCCCAGGTTCAAGTCAGGGAGGGAGTGGATTTAATACAGGCGCTGGTCGGGGTACCACCCCAGGTTCAAGTCAGGGATGGGGTGGATTTAATACAGGGGCTGGTCGGGGTACCACCCCAGGTTCAAGTCAGGGATGGGGTGGATTTAATACAGGGGCTGGTCGGGGTACCACCCCAGGTTCAAGTCAGGGAGGGGGTGGATTTAATACAGGGGCTGGTCGGGGTACCACCCCAGGTTCAAGTCAGGGAGGGGGTGGATTTAATACAGGGGCTGGTCGGGGTACGTCCTCAGGTTCAAGTCAGGGAGGGGGTGGATTTAATACAGGCGCTGGTCGGGGTACGTCCTCAGGTTCAAGTCAGGGAGGGAGTGGATTTAATACAGGCGCTGGTCGGGGTACGTCCTCAGGTTCAAGTCAGGGATGGGGTGGATTTAATACAGGGGCTGGTCGGGGTACGTCCTCAGTTACAGGTCAGGGAGGGAGTGGATTTAATACAGGCGCTGGTCGGGGTACGTCCTCAGGTTCAAGTCAGGGACGGGGTGGAGGTCAGCCGGGGGTTGGGGGTCAGACTGGGGGCAGGGGTCAGTGGTGACCATAACCCTAACCCCAGAACAGTTAGCAGGGACAGATGGGGGATCTGTAGGATCGCACAGAATGAGCAGCAGTCAAGTTTGATTTGTGCATTTTTCTTTCAAGTGTTTTCAAGCTCTTTTGGCATCTTTGAGATAAACAAACACAAGTTGTTTAATGTGAGTGGATCATTAAACATAAAGTTGATTATCTTCACTGAAACAAACAGATTGTATGTAAATGAACACGAGTGTTCACAGATTCAGTATCTACTGTAAAGTTTAACAAAGTCTGCTCTTTCAAAATAAAGCTCAGCTCAGCATCCACTCTCAGGTGTCTTTGAGTTCTTCCCCGTTGGAGCCATGATAACAAACATCAGCCTACCTGAGCAGTAGGTTCCCTTTGCTGAGTAAAGTTGATGAGGTGTAACTCGCCCTCTCCCTCTCTCACACATCACATGACCTCAGACCATTTTTGAGTTGGCCGCCTCGCGTACCTTCCTTCTTTCCCGCCATCTTGTGGTCGTCTTCCTCGGTAAGACCTGATGGTCAGAGTGTATTTCCTGGGATGTGCTCCCCCACACATGGACAGATTCTCCAAACGTCTTGAAGGAAATGCACTGCTGTTTAGTTTGAGTCTGAGAAGATCACCAACATCTTCTCAGCAGAAATTCCCTCCTTCAATTACAGTTATTAATTTAATCAGTAATCAGTTTGAGGCTGAGTCGGTGTCGTTAATCTTTCTGCCCCAGAGTTTAACATTAAGTTAGTTTAGAGTTAAAATTCAAAAGTTATCCGAATACTTGATTCATTTCAGTCAGAACTGATGAACTACCAACACACGATGTCGGTGTCCGATAATGTCAAGTTGTCTGTTTCACGTTTTATTTTGAAAGCACTGTTTGTGTCTCGTCACTTCCGGTTTTACTTTGAAGTTTGTGTCTTACCCCTGTGTTCCTGTCAAGTTTCCCACCTTGTTGATTGTTCGCACCTGTGTCTCCTTGTCTGCCCTTCCCTGGTGTATTTAAACTCCCCCTTTAGATCGTCTTGTTGAATGTTGCAGTCCACCCAGCCGTTGTTTCCTGTGGCTTGGTTTGAGACCAGTTTTTGTTCCGACCTCTGAGTCCTGCCTCTCCCTTTTGTACTGTTGTCCCATTTGGAATGAAGGACCTCCTTTATGAGCCACACCTCCAGAACATTCTGAAATTTTACCATGAACTATTACAGTTCTTCAGCAAGGCCCTGTGTTTACCCCGTCACAGGCCAGGCGACTGCTGCATTGGAAATTCATTAGGGGGTTAAATCCTGTTCATTGTTGGACCAAAATGACTTTATGAAAAACTGGGGGAGCAGGTCACTGCAGGGGGAAACAGCTGCCGGGAAACTAAAACAAATATTGATCAGAGAGAGCAGAAGCAAAGAAACAGATCATAGGTGACTGTAGAGGATCAACTGAACTGATGGATCGATGTGGCTCTAAACACAAAACCAAACATGAAAGCTACAGATTTTTAAGTAGAATTTAAGTAACTAAAGCTTCGTGACATCAGCAGGCTGCAGTCTGTTTTAGATCTGACTGTAAAATCAGCAGGATGTCTGCTTCACATTCTTCCTCATTATTTCTTTGGTGTTTGGCCAAATCAGGTGTCGGAGGGTTTGGCCAAAGTTCCAGTCTTCTCTATAAAAACATCACTCCCTTCTGACTGCAACAAGAGCAGATCCAAGTCAGCAGCATCTGAAAGACGACTTTCTCCAACAAAGCAGGTAAAAGATTTTCACCTGGCTGATTTACAATAAATCACAACTTTAATATAACATGAATTTAAAACACCACCACCGAGTTAGCTGCTGTAATGATAATTTTCATAAATAAATGTTGTAATCTAAGAAAACATTCACTGAGAAAGGATTTTTATGAATGATGTTTTGGAACATGAATTACTCGGTGTGGTTTCAGTTGAACTTAAGACAGTAATCACTGTTGTGCAGTGCGGCGTATCTGTTCTTTGGGACACTTACACAGACCAAACATGGAATATTTTCTGTCATCTCAATCATGTGGAGTTTTATTATTGTTCTTGTGTTTTTTCTCGTTTACAGTCCAGATCCTGCTGCCAGCAGCAGAGAAGGTGAGTGTCCAGGGAATCCATCTCCGCCCTTTTCTGGTTTGAGAACTTTATTCACTTTTTGTTTGATGCTGACAAACCTCAACAGAATTGGTAAAGAACTCGACTGAATATTACAAAATCATGATGGTCCTGTTGTCACTTTCATTCCTGTCCTCAGTGTAAAAAGGTTCTCCTGGATGAGGGCACAGAAATGACAACCCCAATAATTGCCATTAAAATGGTTATTCTTTCTGTTGCAGGAGATTTTCCCAAAAATATGTGAAAAAATACCTAATAAAAGCTTTAAAAAACGGAAAATGAAGGTTAACTAACTGCACTTGCTTATTTCTGGAGCACAGTCTTTGAGCTGCTGTCTGTCTGAGCGTTGTGCCCACCTCGTGTTCAGCCTCAGTCTTCACCTGTCCGCTCCTTATTGGCCCAAACATTCTGTCCATAGCACAGCTCGTATCTACAACCTCAAGTGAAGTGAAACTAAGAAAACATTTCTGAAATCTATTCAGCAAATAAAATTCGTCAACAAGGTCAGTATGAATCCTGTTTAACCAACCAACTCCTTGTGACTGCTGAGCCTCTCCTTAGTCAGTCGGTCCAGTGGATTAGCGATAATGTGTTCACCCTGTGTTTGAACCAAACTAATTCATGTGTCTCTGAGCAGCAGAGGCTGGATGGTGCTAAAAGTGCTCGAAAAGTCAAAGAATGTGATCCTCACTTGACTCCTTGAGCCCGACGTAACAGGCAGATGCTGTGATGTGGTGATGTGGTGAAGATAGCAGTTATGGAGGGCGGAGATTTTGAGTATTTCGGAAAAAAGTTCTGCAGCAGCAACTTAAAATCAAATCAAACAGCAGTCCAACTCCAAAACTGGAGCTGTGTACTGAGAGGAAGAAGCAGATTTAGCCCCGTACCGAGGGGCTAGCTGCTAGTGATGCTGGCTCAGCCAACAGTTTGGACCAGTACTGCAGCAGGAGAAACATGAATGAATGCTGAACCTTTGGTGGGGGAGGCAGGCAGTTCTGATCCTCCTGCTGTGAACTCTCAGATGGCTGCTCTCTCCTGGATGGTGGTGTCACTGGCTGTGTTCCTGTCCACCGGGAAGACTTCAGCTGTGGACCAGAATCAACTTGCACCAATTATACAACAAATTCTGAACAGGTGAGTTAACACAAAGAAATCTTAACTCAATGTGCACAAAGAAATGTACAACAAATGTAATCTTCATGAAGAAGATGTCCTCTCCACAGCTGATTCTTTATATTACTCTGGTCGAATCCCTTTTGAGGAGTGAAAGTCTGTCCCCGACTCTTCAAACCTTCACATGTTCTCATTTCTGTCCTTCTTTCCTGCCAAGTTTGACAGCATCCATCAGCACAAAAATGTTTGTCGGCTCACTTATTCAACACACCAAACAGCTCTTCTCATTCACTTCCTGTATGGATTATTGTAACTCCCACCTCATTGGCTCCCTCCATAAACGTAACCTAGTCAGTCAGTCATCTCAGCGTCCGAATCCCATCTTTAAATCGTATCACAGCAGTTTTTCAGCAGCTCCCCTGGTTCACAGTTCTCCTCCAGATTAATTTTAATATTCTGCTGCTCATTTTTAAAGCTAATCAAAACCTTTTACATCTCTGAACTCCTTTGCATCAACAGCACGACATTCTGTGTAACTGTTTTATCAATTCATTTATTTTATATTTTATTTATTAATATTGTTGTTGCTATATTGCGTTTTGTTTTTTTTTCATCTATTTTTAACCCATTGTTGTAAAATGTCCTTGAGTACAGTGAAAGGAGCTGTTAAATAAAACATATCCAAATTATTATTGTTGTTAACATCGATATAGAGGGAAACACTTGGAGGCCTCAACAAGAACGTAAAAGTTCTTGTCTTCATGAAACATATTTTTGGACAAATATTAAGTATAAGAGTCTCCTTATTTTTTGTGACAAAACTGAACTATTCTAACAATTTTAAAAATAAGAATAGATTCATACAGTTTCTTTTTATTATTGGGTCACTTTTAGATGATCAAAGATCATAATCTGTCATGTGATCAAACATCTTGAGTATTTTCTTCCTCTGGCAGGTACAGACCGAGTTACACCGACCTCCGAGATCAACAGATGTGAGTCAGTAAACAATTATCTAAATTTGCAACACGAGACAAAAAAGTAACGTGTGAAAGAAGCCAATTGGTTGATTGGTTGATCAATCAACACTCCAATTGGCTATTTATTGTAAATGGCACATGGG
This sequence comes from Echeneis naucrates, assembly GCF_900963305.1. Classification (NCBI taxonomy): domain Eukaryota; kingdom Metazoa; phylum Chordata; class Actinopteri; order Carangiformes; family Echeneidae; genus Echeneis; species Echeneis naucrates. The sequence continues at coordinate 919,561 of NC_042511.1, read as the reverse complement.
TAACGTGTTGTGTTTCCTTGACAGGAAACGTCCCATGTTCAGTCTGGCTGTGAGCATCCCAAAGAACAAACGCACCGGACTGTATGATATGAATCTAGTCCCGGACTCTGGTGAAGACGTGAAGAACGCGATCCAGAGTTGTAATCTGTACCGAGGTTCCAGGGTGGTGGCGGCTACGGTGCTCAGATGGCCCAATGTTCTGGGTCAGTGTCCCAACGGACTTGTACCGTGGTCTGATGTTCTGAGGCGAAATTCAGGAAGGCCGACGACATGGGCTCAAGTTCAGACGTATTTCCCTCAATTAATCAGGGACGGTCGAGCCGATCATGCAGAGTACCGAGTCCTTCAGGAATTCGACACTTTGCTCGGCAGACAGAAGAAAGATGATTTGTTGCTTTTCTTTGTGCTTTCCTCTCCGTGTCACACCAGATGCACGAGTGAGAACAGCCAGTGGAGCATTCTCAACAACATTCAGAAGATCACGCATTGGAGTGATCATGCTGTGGTGTTCTCTCACATATTCAAACCTTCGGGTGGTCCAGACATTCCTGAAAATGAGCGACGTGCCGCCATCGAGCGGCTCGGGAGCAGAGTCGGTTTAGGGAACATTTACCGTTGCAGGAGCGTCGGTACAATCCAGTGCACAAGTTGTTCCACCGGCAATCAAGTTACACCTGATTGTTATTCAGATAACTCACAAGGCTCCACTCACAACCGTCGACAGAGGGCGGCTCAGGTTGACTCGTGGGGGAGTGTTCAGACGCAGGGTGGGGGTCAGCTTGAGGGTGGCCAGCCACCTTGGACCAGGATAAAAACGGAGGGTGGAGGTCAAGTGGGGGATGGGACTTTCTCATGGGGTCTATCGTTGGGTGGGGCTCCGCCAGGGCCACCAGGGCGTGACTCATGGGACTGGGGTATGTCATGGGGTGGTGGTCAGCCCGGTGGCGGCGGCGGAGGTGGCGGAGGTTGGGGTCAGCCCGGTGGAGGCGGCGGTGGCTGGGGTCAGCCCGGCGGAGGCGGCGGTGGTTGGGGTCAGCCCGGTGGCGGTGGCGGAGGTTGGGGTCAGCCCGGTGGAGGCGGCGGTGGTTGGGGTCAGCCCGGTGGAGGCGGCGGTGGTTGGGGTCAGCCCGGCGGAGGCGGCGGTGGTCGGGGTCAGCCCGGCGGAGGCGGCGGTGGTTGGGGTCAGCCCGGTGGCGGTGGCGGAGGTTGGGGTCAGCCCGGTGGAGGCGGCGGTGGTTGGGGTCAGCCCGGCGGAGGCGGCGGTGGTTGGGGTCAGCCCGGCGGAGGCGGCGGAGGTCAGGGTCAGCCCGGCGGAGGCGGCGGTGGTTGGGGTCAGCCGTGGGGTTAGAACACGCTCATTAGCAACACATGGCAGTCGGCTCCATCACAGCAGAAGACTGTCGAACCTTCATGTCATTTATTTTGTCAGCTCTCTCATTACATGCCTGTTGTTGGTCAACTGAAAACATCAATACTGAGTAATTAGCAGGAAACTCTGTCAAGTCTTGGTGGTGTAACACCAACTGATGACCCCCAAAACCAAATGACTTTCTCCTCCAGTCTAACTGAATGTTTGAACCAAATTTCCCTTCAGCTGTTCCAACAATACTACAAATACAACATTTTTCAAATATCACAACAATCCTGACCTTTTCATGACATCTCTGCATGTTTGACATTAATGATGTCCTGTTGTCCACTACACTGCATGTGTTAGAAAGGTTTAATAAAGTTAAGTTAAAAAAAGGCTTTCTTTTCTTTGAAATGTGTTCTTTACCCCCCTCACACTGCATTTAGTCGAGATGAAAACTAAAGTGAACTGAAGTGTTCCCAGCTGAGGCCTGAAACTCCGACAGTCCTTCGTGGTCAGTTGGTGCTGACAGAAGCTGCAGCCATCTTTATTTCCTGTCAGCGATTTTTTTTTTTTTTTTTTTTTGACATAAAAACATTTCTGTGAAATTGTGTTTCAACACACTGACACACAAGTGTGAAACAGCTTCAGACCTGCTCAGTCACCATGACTGGACAAACACTCGACAACACAACTAACAACAGTGTTGTTTCCAAAGAGGCAGACACACACCTTTAAACGTCCAGTTTATTCAGACTGCTGAAAACTACGAACTTTCCCAACTGCAGACCAGCTGAAGAGCTCCGAACTCTGAGTCTGGACCAACATGGAGGATGACGGAGGTTTCACCTCTGCAGGTCCGTCCTCGTGGAATACATCAGCATCAAGTCTGCATCATTCAATCGTTTTGTCAGTTCAACGTTTATAAAGACGACAGGATGATGAAAAACTGTCCGTCAGTTTCCCAAAGTTCAGGCCGACCCCTCATGAACCAAACAGGAACTGGAGGGAATGTGAGCAAACAGGAAATACGGAGTCCAGTCCCAGTGAAGACTCAAAACTGTCAACTCGACCAGCAGGTGAAGGGAGACGTGGCTAAATTCAGGTTGAATGAAATTCGAGGCCCCCATTGGTCAGAGGCCTGCTGTGATGTGATGAAAGGGGGCGGGGCCATCTCTCCTGCGGTCACACACTTATCCCACTTTTCCTTGCTCAGCTCTGTTTGACACAAATGTTAAAATCTAAAATTAGACAGAAACAGTCCATTCTCTCATCGTTCCCTCCCAGAAGTTTGGCCACACCCCTCACTGTTAGACTGTTCCCTTATTTGGACAAATCTTTCTTTAAACGGAGGAGGAAGATGACAACGCGTCACAGTGAAGTTGACCTTTGTTACAAAAGGTCGTCAGGTCATTGTTGCAGGAAACGGTCCTAAATCCTGAAGTCTGGGTTTTAGATGAATGACAAAAAAAGAGTGTTTAGGCCTCCTCCTGCAGGAGTGCACCTCCTCCTGCAGAACTACACCTCCTCCTGCAGAACTGCACCTCCTCCTGCAGAACTGCACCTCCTTCTGCAGAACTGCACCTCCTCCTGCAGGACTGCACCTCCTCCTGCAGAACTACACCTCCTTCTGCAGAACTGCACCTCCTCCTGCAGAACTACACCTCCTCCTGCAGGAGTGCACCTCCTCCTGCAGAACTACACCTCCTCCTGCAGAACTGCACCTCCTCCTGCAGAACTGCACCTCCTTCTGCAGAACTGCACCTCCTCCTGCAGGACTGCACCTCCTCCTGCAGAACTACACCTCCTTCTGCAGAACTGCACCTCCTCCTGCAGAACTGCACCTCCTTCTGCAGAACTGCACCTCCTCCTGCAGAACTGCACCTCCTCCTGCAGGACTGCACCTCCTCCTGCAGAACTGCACCTCCTCCTGCAGGAGTGCACCTCCTTCTTTCAGATGCATATGTAATTGCTTTGCATATATAAAAACAAAGAGAGACAGACAGGAATACAGAGAGAAAGACAGACAGAGAGAGAGACAGCACAACCCATTTTTAAGGACATCACGATGAAACAATTGCACAAAAATGTACAATATAAATATGTAAATGACTGTTTGTGTGTGTTATACATGTCTGAATACGTTTAAAAGGTAAACAGACTAATTTCCATAAACAACAAGAACAACAAACAATAAAAGCTTTTGATAGTGTCGGTGTGTAGTTTTATTTTGAAGGCTGGGCGGAAGTGTTCTCTTTCACGGCCGCAGTTTGGTCCGGACTCAGTGTGGTTCAGTCGGTTCTCCGGTCCGGGTGTCTCCAGCCGGTGGTGAGTCTGTTGTTGTTGTTTTTATAAAGTCCAAAGAGGTGTTGACCCGGTAAACTGGGTTTTTTTGGGTCTTTAACGGGCTCCGGTGCTCCGCCAGCAGTCGGTAACATTCAGGCAGAAGTTTACAAAGTTTACAACAACAACAACACAATCTTCCTCTTTAAAGCACACCATGAATGTCGCTGTCATCTGTAGATGTAGATGACTTTTTATCAGGTCGGTTCTTGAAGTTTCTGTATGAATGAATAACTGAATCCAGAAGCTTCTTTAAAAAGTTCTGTTTGTAATCATGAAACAGCTGAGTTGTGTTTGTTTTTCCTCATAAAACAGGCTGGGACTCGTTTTTTCACCGTATTGTCCCAAACAGGACTCCAGCAGAGGTTTGATGGCTGTTCTGTCCCAGTCTGTCCTGTTCTGTCCCGTTCTGTCCTGTTCTGTCCTGTTCTGTCCCGTTCTGTCCTGTTCTGTCCCAGTCTGTCCTCTTCTGTCCCAGTCTGTCCTGTTCTGTCCCAGTCTGTCCCATTCTGTCCTGTTCTGTCCCGTTCTGTCCCGTTCTGTCCCAGTCTGTCCCAGTCTGTCCTGTTCTGTCCTGTTCTGTCCCAGTCTGTCCTGTTCTGTCCCAGTCTGTCCTGTTCTGTCCTGTTCTGTCCCAGTCTGTCCTGTTCTGTCCCAGTCTGTCCTCTTCTGTCCCAGTCTGTCCTGTTCTGTCCCAGTCTGTCCCATTCTGTCCTGTTCTGTCCCGTTCTGTCCCGTTCTGTCCCAGTCTGTCCCAGTCTGTCCCAGTCTGTCCTGTTCTGTCCTGTTCTGTCCTGTTCTGTCCTGTTCTGTCCCGTTCTGTCCCAGTCTGTCCCGTTCTGTCCCAGTCTGTCCCAGTCTGTCCCAGTCTGTCCTGTTCTGTCCTGTTCTGTCCCAGTCTGTCCTGTTCTGTCCCAGTCTGTCCCGTTCTGTCCTGTTCTGTCCTGTTCTGTCCCAGTCTGTCCTGTTCTGTCCTGTTCTGTCCCGGTCTGTCCCGGTCTGTCCCAGTCTGTCCCATTCGGTCCCAGTCTGTCCCAGTCTGTCCCATTCTGTCCTGTTCTGTCCCAGTCTGTCCTGTTCTGTCCTGTTCTGTCCCGGTCTGTCCTGTTCTGTCCTGTTCTGTCCCAGTCTGTCCCATTCTGTCCCAGTCTGTCCCAGTCTGTCCCATTCTGTCCTGTTCTGTCCCAGCCTGTCCCGTTCTGTCCCAGTCTGTCCCGTTCTGTCCCATTCTGTCCCAGTCTGTCCCAGTCTGTCCCAGTCTGTCCTGTTCTGTCCCAGTCTGTCCTGTTCTGTCCTGTTCTGTCCCAGTCTGTCCCGTTCTGTCCTGTTCTGTCCCGTTCTGTCCCGTTCTGTCCTGTTCTGTCCCAGTCTGTCCTGTTCTGTCCCAGTCTGTCCCGTTCTGTCCTGTTCTGTCCCATTCTGTCCTGTTCTGTCCCAGCCTGTCCCGTTCTGTCCCAGTCTGTCCCGTTCTGTCCCATTCTGTCCCAGTCTGTCCCAGTCTGTCCCATTCTGTCGTGTTCTGTCCCAGTCTGTCCTGTTCTGTCCCAGTCTGTCCCGTTCTGTCCCGTTCTGTCCCAGTCTGTCCCATTCTGTCCTGTTCTGTCCCAGTCTGTCCTGTTCTGTCCCAGTCTGTCCCAGCCTGTCCCGTTCTGTCCTGTTCTGTCCCAGTCTGTCCCAGTCTGTCCCAGTCTGTCCCGTTCTGTCCTGTTCTGTCCCGCTCTGTCTCGTTCTGTCCCGTTCTGTCCCGCTCTGTCTCGTTCTGTCCTGTTCTGTCCCAGTCTGTCCTGTTCTGTCCTGTTCTGTCCCAGTCTGTCCCGTTCTGTCCCATTCTGTCCTGTTCTGTCCCAGTCTGTCCCAGTCTGTCCCAGTCTGTCCCAGTCTGTCCTGTTCTGTCCTGTTCTGTCCTGTTCTGTCCTGTTCTGTCCCGTTCTGTCCCAGTCTGTCCCGTTCTGTCCCAGTCTGTCCCAGTCTGTCCCAGTCTGTCCTGTTCTGTCCTGTTCTGTCCCAGTCTGTCCTGTTCTGTCCCAGTCTGTCCCGTTCTGTCCTGTTCTGTCCTGTTCTGTCCCAGTCTGTCCTGTTCTGTCCTGTTCTGTCCCGGTCTGTCCCGGTCTGTCCCAGTCTGTCCCATTCGGTCCCAGTCTGTCCCAGTCTGTCCCATTCTGTCCTGTTCTGTCCCAGTCTGTCCTGTTCTGTCCTGTTCTGTCCCGGTCTGTCCTGTTCTGTCCTGTTCTGTCCCAGTCTGTCCCATTCTGTCCCAGTCTGTCCCAGTCTGTCCCATTCTGTCCTGTTCTGTCCCAGCCTGTCCCGTTCTGTCCCAGTCTGTCCCGTTCTGTCCCATTCTGTCCCAGTCTGTCCCAGTCTGTCCCAGTCTGTCCTGTTCTGTCCCAGTCTGTCCTGTTCTGTCCTGTTCTGTCCCAGTCTGTCCCGTTCTGTCCTGTTCTGTCCCGTTCTGTCCCGTTCTGTCCTGTTCTGTCCCAGTCTGTCCTGTTCTGTCCCAGTCTGTCCCGTTCTGTCCTGTTCTGTCCCATTCTGTCCTGTTCTGTCCCAGCCTGTCCCGTTCTGTCCCAGTCTGTCCCGTTCTGTCCCATTCTGTCCCAGTCTGTCCCAGTCTGTCCCATTCTGTCGTGTTCTGTCCCAGTCTGTCCTGTTCTGTCCCAGTCTGTCCCGTTCTGTCCCGTTCTGTCCCAGTCTGTCCCATTCTGTCCTGTTCTGTCCCAGTCTGTCCTGTTCTGTCCCAGTCTGTCCCAGCCTGTCCCGTTCTGTCCTGTTCTGTCCCAGTCTGTCCCAGTCTGTCCCAGTCTGTCCCGTTCTGTCCTGTTCTGTCCCGCTCTGTCTCGTTCTGTCCCGTTCTGTCCCGCTCTGTCTCGTTCTGTCCTGTTCTGTCCCAGTCTGTCCTGTTCTGTCCTGTTCTGTCCCAGTCTGTCCCGTTCTGTCCCATTCTGTCCTGTTCTGTCCCAGTCTGTCCCAGCCTGTCCCATTCTGTCCTGTTCTGTCCCAGTCTGTCCCAGCCTGTCCCGTTCTGTCCTGTTCTGTCCCAGTCTGTCCCAGCCTGTCCCGTTCTGTCCTGTTCTGTCCCGCTCTGTCTCGTTCTGTCCTGTTCTGTCCCAGCCTGTCCCGTTCTGTCCTGTTCTGTCCCAGTCTGTCCCAGCCTGTCCCGTTCTGTCCTGTTCTGTCCCGCTCTGTCTCGTTCTGTCCCGTTCTGTCCCGCTCTGTCTCGTTCTGTCCTGTTCTGTCCCGGTCTGTCCCGGTCTGTGGAGTCCAGCTGGCCTCTTTTGTTTGGGCCTGTCCCTGTCCCTGTCCCTGTCCCTGTCCCTGTCCCTGTCCCTGGGCCATCTGTCCCTGCAGATGCTGCTTTTGTTTCCTGTTCCAAACTTGTAATTTTGCCGTTTTTGTGGCTGTCCGTTCACATTCAGCTCAGTTTTTCCACCTTCTGTCCCAGAATCTGGACACAGTGAAGTTTTGGGGGATGAAATGAGACGCTTTCGAGGGCCGCAGCCTTCTGGTGGAGCGACTTTACTGTAGGGTCCATGTCAGAAGCATCCGTTTCCATGGTGATCCATCCCGGACAAACGGAGCCACCTTCATGATTCAGGAACCCCAACCCTGACATCAGTCAGACCGGCCGTGTTCTGTTTGGTCGCTGCTTCTCGAGATAAATAATTCACAGGCTGAAATTCACCACCGCTCTGCATCGACCTGCAGGATGAAGTCATGAACCCCATTCAGCCTCCAGACGCAGACACATCCAGGTGTCTCACCGCTCAGAGTTATAGTCAGGCCTGATGACCTGAGTCACGGCGTGTGATTCACCTCGCCGTCACTGTAGTCCTCCTCCTCGTCCGTCCAGCTCTGGTGACTGTTAGTTTTTCCTTCAGAGCTGCAGGGTCACTCCACCGTCCAGAACCCAAACCTTCAGTCAGCATGAAAAATCTGCATCTGCCACCGTCATTCAGGCAAAGGTTCATCCCAGCCACATTTATCGGACAGTGTGTGGCTGCCATTTTCTGCTGCAGCCTGTTGAGGTCAAAGGTCAACTTCACTCTGATGACAGAATTATCACTGTCTGCTCACAAAAAGCATCCTCTGAGTCCACTTCAGGAACCTGCTCGTGAGGAAAGTCCGACTCCTCCAGGATGAAGGATGAAGAGTTTACGGCCTCAGTCTTCAGCACAACATGCTCCGCTTGGAGGGACACAGAGCAGGAAGGAGGGGAGGAGTTAGGGGACTGTACAGACTGTACTGTTCATTACGAAACAGTTAAACATCTCATTATTAAATCCATAAAAACATGATATTGAAACTACTTGAGCTTTTGAAACCAGAATAAACAAAGAGCCTTCAAAGACTTCGACTTTGAGCAGAACTGAATGAAGCTCTTGAAAAGGCTCGAAGACGTCGTTTTTAATAAGTCTGTTGAATCGCCGTTTGTCTGAACAACCACTAACTTGCAGATTTGATGATGTTGCGTCAACTCTGGCCTTTTGAAATCAGGGCTTCTTATGAATGAGTGAATGAAAAAGTTCAGCCTGGCACAAAGGATTGTAACATCAGGCGCGGCGTGCTGCGTATTGAGTCACGCCGTCACAGACGCAGATGACCTCCATTTACACCTAACAACCCCGCTCAGTGTGCTCGGCTGAATACGTGCATTGTTTGCCCCTGTCGCGCCCAGCCCCCCGCACAAAGACAGTGTGAGCGTGTTGTAGTCATGTGTGATGTGTGTGTGTAAAAGTGAAACTAGAAACTGAACCAGTTCTTGTTGTGTCTGCAGTGATGTGTTGTGGAGCTGCACCGATGGAGACACTCTGAGTCCGCACCGTCCTCGCTCTGTAGGCTGCACAGATGTTTTCACTTGGACAGGAAAACATCGCCCCCTCCCCCCCTTCCACCAAAGGACCAGTCAAATATGGAGAGCTCATTGTGCTGGGGTAAGACGAGTCATTAAGCTTTAGTGGACCAACCTGCGGGCCGTTTGATTAAAACTGGCCCAACAAATGGTTTGTTGATCTTTGAAATAGTGGAAGGATGTGATTTTATATATAGATATAAAAAAAAGTTTTAAAACAATAGCAGGAAGTTGTTGTTAGCTGTTGTGCTAAAAGCAGTGAATGAATATCTGGTTAGCAGCAGGAGCTGCAGTCAGATCTTCCACAACACCACGGACTCCGTGATCAACCTGCACAGACGTGTCGCTGCTGCCCATAAGACGCTCCGTCAGAGGAAACTTCTGGGGCAATTCACTACACAAGAGCTGTGTTGAAACTCCTCTGGGTGCTTTCAGGGGCATTTACAATCCTGAAGAATCAGTTTGTTTAAGAAGCTCCAGTTTTCTGTTTTAAAGGCGCTACAGAAGGAAGGTTGGCTCTGAAATGGCATGAACAGTCACAGCTCATTAACAGCTGTAGTTCTTCTCCGAACTTTCACTTACCTGTAGATAATACTGGATTTTGGACTTCTGGTTAGACTTTGTACCTGAACTCTGCACAGTGACAATAAAACCAACAAGCTCCCGTCTCACCAGTCCAGAATCAGCTGAGCTGCACGTCTAGTTTTCTTTCTTTTTTCGGATTGTTGAAAACATTTGTTATGATCATGTGTTGATCTTTCTGGAAGATGAAGGTTATTGTTCTGTGACATTGAGGAAGTAAATCCAAAGAGAAAATGGAGAACTACAGATGTGAAGTTATAGAAAGAAGTTCATATCGCAGCTTCCTCATTCATGTGTCGATGACTTTTCTCACAGCCAAACCCACCAAGGATCAGGCTCCAGGACCAACCGGCCCTCTGTCTGGGAGAGTCCGGTCATCAGGTTTCATTTTAAACAGCCAGTGAAAACAGGGGCGACTTTATCTGAAACACAGGAAGTTTGCATTATCCAGTGGAAGAATGGCTGAGCTGAGCTGAACTCCAGTGTTTATTTGACCTGTGCTCGGCTGCAGTCTGGCTCTGAAGATAACCTCCAGCTACACTCAGCTGGTTTGGATCTTCTCATTAGCTGCCAAATCCAGAAATGTTTCAAAAACGTTCAGTAAGAGACTTTTTATTCCGACATTCAGTCACATAATGAGGTGTTGGACATGAGACCTTCCTGACGGAGGCCACAGGGAAACAGTAGCTGCTGCGATCCAGGACGAGCTTTGAAATGTCACATGAAGCATGACAGCACACAAACATGGAGTTTGACTTTTGTGTTCAGGTGTAACGGCTCGCTGCCCAGCGGAGACAAGGGGAGGAGGAAGAGCCGCTTCGCTCTGTGTCGCAGAAACAAAGCCAACGGAGTGAAACCCAGCACTGTGCACACGTCCTGCACTCCTCAGGCCGCCAAGGTGAGATTCATGTGCCGTGACATCATCTGGGACTGATCAGATAGACTTTGGAGATGTGTATGTGACTGAATGATGTGTTCCTGTCCACAGGCCATCAGCAACAAGGAGCAGCACAGCATATCGTACACTCTGTCCAGGGCGCACACGGTGGTGGTGGAGTACACCTACGACGGCAGCACCGACATGTTCCAGGTCCGCCTCCTCTGATTATTAAAGAAGAACATGAGGAAACGTTCCCTTCGACTTTGACGCCAACAGTCAAGCTTTAAGCACGGTTCGGTTTGAGTCAGGAAACCGATAAGAAACCGACACACATTCAGTCTAAATATAGCTTCATTATCTCATCAGGTCATGTCAGCCTGCTGTCAGCCATCTTGGTTTCTGTCAAACCAGTTGAAAGCATATTTAAATGAGAAGGTGGAGCTTCTGCTCTGTTCTCTGTCCTGATTGGGTGATACAGACTGTCACCAAACCATCCCCTGCTTTCTGTTTTCCTCTAAATGCAGCAGCAGTCATTTAAAAAATGATCATGTTGAAACTGCAGACAAATAAACACAAGAGTTTAAAGAAGGAAAAAGTTTGCAGTTTCCTGTTTCATCTCCAGGATTTCATTTTAAACGTGTGTGTGTCCAGATCGGTCGCTCCACAGAGACTCCCATCGACTTGGTGGTGACTGACATGGTTCCTGGTGGTCAGGGTCCTGCCGACAGTCAGACTGTTCAGAGCACAATTTCACGCTTCGCCTGCCGCATCATCTGCCAAAGAGACCCGCCTTACTCTGTCCGGATCTACGCGGCGGGCTTTGACTCCTCCAAGAACATCTTCCTCGGGGTAAGACCGCCTGCCTGCCGCTCCCGTTCCCAGATGCCGCTCTTCACCTCAGGCTAACGTGGACTCTTTCACATCTTCATAGGAGAAGGCCGCCAAGTGGAGGATGCAGGACGGTCAGATGGACGGGCTGACCACCAACGGCGTCCTGGTGATGCATCCACGCCAGGGGTTCAGCCAGGACTCCAAACCGGGCCTGTGGAGGGAAATCTCAGTGTGTGGCAACGTCTTCACGCTACGAGAAACCAGATCAGCTCAGCAGAGAGGCAAGATGGTGGGTGACTCCAGAGCTTAGCAGTTAGCTCAGATCTGACAGCCTGCTGATGGTGTGTGATGCATTCAGGGGCCCGACTGTGCACCAAATATTACTCAGAAATGAGTTTCAGACAGAGCAGGTCTGACTTTCAGTGTGTGACTTTCAGAAATTCAGTGTGAGCCGATTCTTTCATTTATTACATTTATTCTTGAAGTTTAAATTACATTTTTTAAATCACTCACGACTGTTTAGGTGTTGGTAGAAAAAGTCTGAAAAAATCCCTTCGACATTAAGAAATTTGTGAATCAACAGTTGAATGTGAGCAGCCGGACAAACTGACCTGACAAATACAAACACAGCAAATCTCCATCGTCATCGTGATCCCCGGCAGGAATACCAGCTCGGTTTCCTTCCCTTTGGAACCAGGAGCCACGGGGCCAATCCCAGGGCCCCAAAATAAGATGGCAGGCAGAAACACCAGCAGAGAGTCCGATGATTAGCCGTGTGGCCCCTGTGATCCGCCATTGTTCTCTTCCTCAGGTGGCGCCGGAGTCTAACGAGCTGGTGGACGGCTCGCTCATCGACCTGTGTGGCGCCACCCTGCTGTGGCGGACAGCCGAGGGCTTGGCTCACACCCCCACCGTCAAACACCTGGAGGTGCTGCGTCAGGAGCTGAACGCCGGGCGGCCGCAGTGCCCCGTCGGCTTCAACACGCTGGCCTTCCCCAGCCTGCGTCGCAAAGACGTCCTGGACGAGAAGCAGCCCTGGGCCTACCTGCGCTGCGGCCACGTGCACGGCTACCACAGCTGGGGCGGGCGCCGCGACCCCGAGGTGGAGATGGAGTGTCCGGAGAGGGAGTGCCCCATGTGCCGGACGCGGGGCCCCTACGTGCCGCTGTGGCTGGGCTGCGAGGCGGCCTTCTACGTGGACGCAGAGCCGCCCACCCACGCCTTCGCGCCCTGCGGTCACGTCTGCTCAGAGAAGACGACGGCCTACTGGGGTCAGATCCTGCTGCCGCACGGCACCCACGCCTTCCACGCCGCCTGCCCGTTCTGCATCCAGCCGCTGAGCGCAGACGCCGGCTGCATCAGACTCATCTTCCAGAGCCCGCTGGACTAACTTCCTCTCTCAGGCCTGAACCAACAAAACGTCTTTCTACTTTTAGATTTTTGTAATGAAATGAATTTAACTTAATTTTTTGGGGTGATTCTGCTGTTTCTTGTTGCTTTTGTTGGCTGCCGTCTCCTCACAGCTACACATCAACTTGCCTCAGACTTCTTATTTATTCTTTTTCCTCTTGAGTTGCGTCCTTTTGTGTCCACTCAGCTTTTACTCATGTGAAATAAACGCTGTGTGAAAAGAGATTAACTCCAAAGTGGTCTTAAAGGAATATTCCACCACAGAATGAAAATTACCTGTTGGGACTGTTTAACACTAAAATAGGCACCATTTCGTGTCCATAGACCAGATTACCATCCTGGAGCGCCACCGTGAGGCCAAAATGATCCTCTGCTGGCCAGAACCAGCATCCACTTCTGAGCAGAAGATTTTCTGAGTGAAAACAGTAAAACTCAGCTGCTCTCAGAAAGTTAGTTTGTGTGGTTGTTCTGTTCTGTGACCAGCAGGGGGCACAATGACAGCTGATACCATGCAGGTAAATGACATTAATGACCAAATAATCATTTTATCTGAAGGTTTAACATAAATGTTTCTATTTTTTAACTCATTCATTAATTCATTGTGTTTGAGATTAAAATCCAGATTTAAATACTAAATGACCTTTGACCTCTGAAGATTGGACTGCCTGCTTCTCTTCAGGTTTGGATCATTAAATTTGTTTCCAAGGCTAATTCCAGACAGCCCCGGCCCAATTGAACCTCTGCATATATCATGTATGTGTGTGTGTGTGTGTGTGTGTGTGTGTGTGTGTATACTCTTCGTCTGAGTTGTCGCTGTACTTAAACTCTGTCATTCAGATGTGTGTGTCACTGCCATGTAGTAGCTGGTAGCTGCTGTCAGTTTGGTGTGTAAATAGCTGTAATAACTTGCTGACACCACTGAAGTGCGCTCATGTGACTGACACTGCGATTAAAGTTCATATTGTGAATGCTTGCTTCATTATCTTTATAGTTTTAGCTTTTCAAATAGTTATTATTCTCAGTGTGCACAGCCTGTTACATCATACTCGTCGTCTTATAGGCTGCACCTTTTTATATTTAAAAAACATGTACAGTACACAAATTATTAGTTATTAGTTATTCAACAATATGTGAATGAGCAGTTACATTTGTACAGTCTTATAATTACTACTGGCCCTCTGAGGACAACGTGGGCAGGTGGTCCCTGAACTACACCCTTCAGTCCAAAACAGCTGAGGTGAAAGGTCAAATTTAACCCTAACTAGAAAAGAAAAAAGCTTAAAACAGGCAGCAGTTGAACACTGAAAATCACCACAACAGACCAGATGATGAATCAAGCTTTAATTAGGCTGAACAGGCCGTCAGCTTCAGGAACATTTACACACACAGAGAACAACAAACTCCAACTGAACTCCTGACGCTGAAGTGGCTGCTCTGAAACAGGACCAAGTGAAGCTCCAGAGAAAAGACAGGACGATGACAACCATCCAGTGAAAGGACAGAAAGCGCAGATTCAGTGATGACCTTTAGTTGTTGCTATGGAGACACTCATCAAACCAGCTGTAGTTTTTGACGCATTTGATGCATTTAAATTTGCCATTTTTGGGTTTATAACAACGGAAAACTTTGGAACCACTATTATGATCAGCTGCTTTGTTCACCGCTTCAATGGCTTCTTTTACCTTGGGGTGTTCAATGGGTGTGCCGTTGCCGTCCTTGTCGTACGGTTGGGAAAACACAAAAGCAAAGTGCTTCCACTTGGGGAAGTAGTGCTCAATTAATGGTACAATGCGGGCATAATGATCCACACTCATGCATCTTGCAGCACACGGGGAATAGAAAGAGTAGAAGAGCAGAAAATGGTTTTTAGCATTGTTTGTTAAGCTTTGCATGTTCTGCAAAACCCGTCGCTCAGCATGAGCAGTGTCCTTTTTGTTCTTCTGATCCTTTATCTTAAAGTCAGGCCTGGCAACAACCATGTTATCATCACTATACACTAAATTCTGAGTGAGTGCATTGTTGACCTTCCTTTCTTTTGCAAACACACCCTCAAATTTTTCCAAGTCTAGGATGTTTACAGCCAAGCTGACCTGCTTCGTAATGTGGTACCTGCCAAAGGAAACAGATGAATGAATGAAAATGCCTTCAGTGTTGTAAAAAGATAACCAGACGTTCAGAACCAACCACGAGGTTCATCACTGCAGCCGATAATCAACTATCAATAAGAAGTGTGTTTTCTTTTTGTTTGGTTACCAAACTGAGTTATTTACCTGTTCATCATGAACTGGACAATTTCTGCCAGCTTGTTTTCATTCCCAATCTTCTTTCTCCTAATCTCAGCCTGTTCTTTCTTATTCACAGCCGTGACTTCAGGAGACAGGATGGAGGTCAGCACCACCGTCATCCAGCACAGAGCGAAAACCTGCAGACAGTTCAGGTTCCAACACAAAGATGCGAACGTAAAAGTCCAAACGAAACCAGGCCGGATTTAGAGTCAAAGTCTCACAGTCACAGTCTGAACCTGAAAACAGCCGTCAGGACTTCTGGGACTTTGTGATGTCACAATGAAGCAGTGTTTTTAATCCACCCCCTACATTTATTATATTTTTATTGGATCACTCAGAAAACACTCAGCCAATCAGAAGAAAGGATCTGATGCTCTTTTCTAATTGGCTAACTGGGCTGTTGTTCCTGGACCTCCAAACAGAAATCTGAAATTTAAAACTACACTGAGATGGTTTTTAGTTCTTTAAACCACAAATATGTCTCTAATGGATCCCAACCCTTCAGAATAAAAGCCTGGAGTTGGTGAGTCTGCTGCAGACGTCCACTGAACTCCATCACATGAAGGTTTCAAGAAGGCCAGTGAATAAATAACTCACCTTCATCTTTTCTGTCTGGATGAGCTGAACACAAGAAGAAACGATTCAGTCAGTTCTTCCTCAGAGTTTGATGATGCTGCAGAGAACACAGTCAGGAAGAAGTGACTTCATTTCTTATAGAGGACAGAATCATGGACATTTATTGTAAATCAGCCAGGTGAAAATCTTTTACCTGCTTTGTTGGAGAAAGTCGTCTTTCAGATGCTGCTGACTTGGATCTGCTCTTGTTGCAGTCAGAAGGGAGTGATGTTTTTATAGAGAAGACTGGAACTTTGGCCAAACCCTCCGACACCTGATTTGGCCAAACACCAAAGAAATAATGAGGAAGAATGTGGAGCAGACATCCTGCTGATTTTACAGTCAGATCTAAAACAGACTGCAGCCTGCTGATGTCACGAAACCTCAAGTTACCTTAATTCTATTCAGAAATCTGTAGATTTTTTAATTCAACAAAAACTTTAATGCATCTGTCGAAAAAGAGGCAGCTAAAACGTTTAGACTCTATTATAATAAAAAAAAGTGTTGCATCATTACTTTCTGTGGTGTTGGACCTGCAGGCCTCTGAGTCTGAAGATAAGACGAAGACTTCCGTTTGGTGAGTGACTGGCTGATCCTCCACAGACAGCAAATCTTCCTGTTTTTACGGACTGAGAATGAGCAGTCACACTCACCTCCCTGTGCTTCTGTCTCTGTGCATTCCCCAAAACAAAGTCTGAGCCCCCAAACTGACATGAGAAGGTCTGAAAAAGGTGAGAATCTCCGTCTGCTCCTCACTCTGCATCATCAACCTGGACAGTGAAACAAACAGCTGACTTTGTGTAAATACAACGTGAAGAGACCGCCGATGGTGAAACCTCCGTCATCCTCCATGTTGGTCCAGACTCAGAGTTCGGAGCTCTTCAGCTGGTCTGCAGTTGGGAAAGTTCGTAGTTTTCAGCAGTCTGAATAAACTGGACGTTTAAAGGTGTGTGTCTGCCTCTTTGGAAACAACACTGTTGTTAGTTGTGTTGTCGAATGTTTGTCCAGTCATGGTGACTGAGCAGGTCTGAAGCTGTTTCACACTTGTGTGTCAGTGTGTTGAAACACAATTTCACAGAAATGTTTTTATGTCAAAAAAAAAAAAACAAACCACTGACAGGAAATAAAGATGACGGGCTCCCTGTCAGGACCAACTGTCCTCAGTCCACTGAGGGAGACTGAATATGAATAAATAACTCACCTTCATCTTTTCTGTCTGGATGAGCTGAACACAAGAAGAAACGATTCAGTCAGTTCTTCCTCAGAGTTTGATGATGCTGCAGAGAACACAGTCAGGAAGAAGTGACTTCATTTCTTATGGAGGACAGAATCATGGACACACCTGAGAGACTAAACCCTCCAAAATGGAGCAAGAGCAGTTAAATTAAATGTATTTCCCGTTTAGATAAACCTAGGCTGAAGTCAAGTTTAACAAAGATCTCCTCTGAGCTGATTTTACAAAGAAGTGGAGTCTTAAATTTAGTCAAACAGATTCAGAAGAAGATATAAATTTCTGTGATGTGGCCTTTGTTTTATTCTAACGAATTTTTGTTGATCTTTATGAATCATCTGCAGAACTGCAGACAGACACTGACCCACAAGAATCACCTCCAAGGGAAGTCCTTTTGGTTCCTGGATGTTCCTGGAATTAAAAAAACATTAGTTTTCATGCAAATCACAGACTGAACAAATGTACTGGAGCAGCGTTTCTCTCAGAAAGACTGTGACCTTCAGCTCACCTCCACCTGATCCCTCTGCTTTCAGACACGGAGGCCTCCTACTGCACTGAAGCCTGTCAAACCAGAGGACTCCTCAGCAGGACCTGGATCTTTATCGACAGTATCCATTAAAGCCATCACAGATTAGGAAGGAGGTGCCTCACATTTAGCTGTCTGAGTGGAAACTAAAAGACTCGGATCAAACCTGTGACGTGTTTGTTATCATGGCTCCAACAGGGAGGAAACACAAAGACACCTGAGAGTGGATGCTGAGCTGAGCTTTATTTTGAAAGAGCAGACTTTGTTAAACTTTACAGTAGATACTGAATCTGTGAACACTCGTGTTCATTTACATACAATCTGTTTGTTTCAGTGAAATATCAAAGAAGCTGAAAGAGTTTGAAAACCATCCTACAGAACCCCCACCTGCCCCATCTACCCCCCCTCTGACCTCTACCCCCCCTCTGACCTCCACCCCCCCTCTGACCTCTACCCCCGCCTCTTACCTCTACCCCCCCTCTGACCTCTACCCCCGCCTCTTACCTCTACCCCGCCTCTTACCTCTACCCCCCCTCTTACCTGTACCCCCTCTCTTACCTCTACCCCCCCTCTTACCTGTACCCCCCCTCTTACCTGTACCCCCCCTCTGACCTCTACCCTGCCTCTGACCTCCACCCCCCCTCTGACCTCTACCCCCCCTCTGACCTCTACCCCCCCCTCTGACCTCTACCCCCGCCTCTTACCTCTACCCCCCCTCTTACCTGTACCCCCTCTCTGACCTCTACCCTGCCTCTGACCTCTACCCCCCCTCTGACCTCTACCCCCCCTCTGAGCTCCAACCCCCCTCTGACCTCTACCCTCTCTCTGAGTTCCACCCCCTCTCTGAGCTCCACCCCATATCTGAGCCCCAACCCCCCCTCTGACCTCTACCCCCCCTCTGACCTCTACCCCCTCTCTGAGCTCCACCCCATATCTGAGTTCCTCCCTCTCTCTGAGCCCCACCCCCTCTCTGTGCTCCACCCCCTATCTGAGCTCCACCCCCCCTCTGTGCTCCAACCCCTACCTGAGCCCCACCCCCTATCTGAGCTCCACCCCCTATCTGAGCTCCACCCCCTCTCTGGTTGTCTTTATAACAGTCATTTGTAACTTGATTGTCTGTAGAACAACTTGTACACCGTATCCCATTAAACCCCCAGCATCTGTAAATGTTCCCTAAACCGACTCTGCCTCCAAGCTGCTCCAGGGCTGCACGTCTTTCATTCTCAGATGCCTCCTCATCACCACGAGGTTTAAATACGTTAGTAAACACTAGAGCACGATTGTCCCACTGATTAATCTGCTGTATGCTGCTAAGAATGCTCCACTGACTCTCTAGATTTGTGCAGGTTTGGGAACACGGAGAGGAAAGAACATAGAAAAGCAGTAAATCATTATTTCTCCGATTGGTAACTAAAGTGTTGAACCCCTGAAGAACTCGATACTCTGCATGCTCAGCTTTACCGTGATTGATGGCATCAGGACATTGAGTAGAAACATCAGCCCATGTTCTAACACCCCGAGGGCAACCTCTGAGACGACGGCTCCATGTTGTTGGTACAACTTGATTGGGACACTGACTCACAACATTTGGCCAATGCAGCACTGTGGCTGCCACCACGTTTCTGCTACTGTACACTCCACAATTCTGGATCGTGGTCTTCACTGCATCACCAGTGTCCGGGACTAAATTCAAATCATATGATCCAGTGGCAGGATTGAGTGGGATGCTTACAGCCATACAGTACATGGGAGATACCCTGTTAAAGGAAGCAAGCGCAGAATGTCAAACGTGACATTTGAAACTGTGTGTGAATGTGATGTAGAAATGTGAACAGTCAGTGATGAGCTAAAATGGACATCAGGCACTTTGTGTGTTTTTGGGAATCAAATGGAAGAACTGTAACATGAGCTGTGATTTCGCCTCAATGTTGTGAATTAAGAAGCAGAACGCCAAAAATTCTTAAGTGCATATGTGGTAAAATATTCTGCTGGTCTCTGGAGCTTTTGTGGGTTTTAACAATAGTCTTATCAGTTCTGTGTTCCCTTTTGCTCTGTTCTCTTTTCTGGAACTTTTATTTTGTAAGTTTACATAATTTAAGGTTTAAGGAAATTCATCGTCATTCACAACAAGTATGTGCTTCTTAAGGAACAAAATCGGTTACTCCGGTCCAGTAGAGGGTGAAATAAACAGAATATAACCATGTAGAAAATAATTCTTTACTGACTTACGTTTCTCTAGTTTCTTGGTCAATGTAGCTCGGTTTGTATCTGCCAAAGGAAACAGAGACTTCAGGATGTTGGCTCATATGACTGATGGACAGATTTTTATCTTTGATCATTAAATTAACTCACCTGTTTATGAGTTGTTGTATTATTGGTGCAAGTTGATTCTGGTCCACAGCTGAAGTCTTCCCGGTGGACAGGAACACAGCCAGTGACACCACCATCCAGGAGAGAGCAGCCATCTGAGAGTTCACAGCAGGAGGATCAGAAAAAGGTCAAATGGAAATAATGTCCAACATGTTGGAGCCTAAAGGAGCCGTCCCTGAAACAGCTCTGTTATCTGTGACAGAAGTTCTGAGGACAGGTCCAACTGAAGGTCAGTCCTCGGTTCTTCATCGTGGAAAGAGTCTGTTACTCCACCACTGATCTTCTGAGAGAAGCTCCTCTAACACCCTGACATCCTTCAGCTCACCTCTCTACCTGATCCCTTTGCTTTCAGTAGATGTTGTCCTTTGTCTCTACTTTACTTTACTTTTGTGGCTACTGACAGTAAATGTGGAAGAAATCAGTCAAGTCCTTTACTGATTTTGTTCAAATTGGGCAGCATCTAAAAAAGGCAAACAAAAAGTGAGCAAAGTTGTCAAAGCTCACCTTCTCTGCTGCTGGCAGCAGAATCTGGGATCTAAACAGGAAAAAACACATTTGTGTAAATCCAGAGAGTAAATCTGATGTATGGAGTAAAACAGTGTTGGCTTCTCCTGCTGTCTTTAACTCAAACCTGAGTTTAAGTTCAACTGAAACCACATCGACATCATTTAAAAGAATTATGAATGAATGTACCTCTGAATTGAAATATGAATCAGTTGAAATTACAACCAGTTATTACAACAGCTATGTTGTGTGAAATTCATGTTATATTAAAGTTGTGATTTATTGTAAATCAGCCAGGTGAAAATCTTTTACCTGCTTTGTTGGAGAAAGTCGTCTTTCAGATGCTGCTGACTTGGATCTGCTCTTGTTGCAGTCAGAAGGGAGTGATGTTTTTATAGAGAAGACTGGAACTTTGGCCAAACGCTCCGACACCTGATTTGGCCAAACACCAAAGAAATAATGAGGAAGAAGGCATCCTGATGTCACGAAACCTCAAGTTACCTGAATTCTATTCAGAAATCTGTAGATTTTTTAATTCAACAAAAACTTTAATGCATCTGTCGAAAAAGAGGCAGCTAAAACGTTTAGACTCTATTATAATAAAAAAAAGTGTTGCATCATTACTTTCTGTGGTGTTGGACCTGCAGGCCTCTGAGTCTGAAGATAAGACGAAGACTTCCGTTTGGTGAGTGACTGGCTGATCCTCCACAAACAGCAAATCTTCCTGTTTTTACGGACTGAGAATGAGCAGTCACACTCACCTCCCTGTGCTTCTGTCTCTGTGCATTCCCCAAAACAAAGTCTGAGCCCCCAAACTGACATGAGAAGGTCTGAAAAAGGTGAGAATCTCCGTCTGCTCCTCACTCTGCATCATCAACCTGGACAGTGAAACAAACAGCTGACTTTGTGTAAATACAACGTGAAGAGACCGCCGATGGTGAAACCTCCGTCATCCTCCATGTTGGTCCAGACTCAGAGTTCGGAGCTCTTCAGCTGGTCTGCAGTTGGGAAAGTTCGTAGTTTTCAGCAGTCTGAATAAGCTGGACGTTTAAAGGTGTGTGTCTGCCTCTTTGGAAACTGTAGGGCAGTGACAGGGCCCAGGGGTGCTGTCACCGTGAGGTCACCAGGTCACCATGACCCATACTAGTGCGAACAGCAGGGGCCGGATTCACAAATCTTTCTTCAGAAAAAAATGAAGGCGAAATGGTATTCTTGAAAACAAAGTTTTACATTTTGTTCTTGATCTTTCTCTGAACTGTAAGACCTACGGTGAGGAGCTAAACCTCTAATGTAAGTAATCTCATCCAGCTGGGGATGAGGACTGATGGAGGATGATGTGTCCACCGGGGGCTGTTCTGGGAGGGTGGGGGATGTTGTGGGTACGTTTTTCACCACAGTTGAAAAAGTTAGAGACCCTGTTCGTTGTTTTCCAGGTTGGCACCTCAACCTCGGGTTAGGTTAGAAATCTGCACCTCCTCCTCGCCCTTCCTCATCCACCTAGTTACACTTTCAGCTCCGCCGGTCTTCTTCATCAGTAGTTTCCTCTCAGCTCCCTTCTGTTTCACCTCTGACTTGAAATCGTCTCTGAGCTGAGACAACCTCGGCCACTTTGGCCACACTCAGACTTATTTTCAGCTGTTATTCACATATTGTCTAGTTTCCCACGCAGTTATTTTTTTTCTTACATGAATGTCCTCAATTATAACCTCAAGCTTCTGCTTTGAGACGTTTGACCATTAATTTATGATTAACCTCATTTTAAATATTTATTGGCTTGTACAATCCAATGTATTAATTCATGAAGTATTTTAAGAAGTTCATAACTTGGAAAAATAAAGAAGAAAAATAAATTCATAAGATTTGAGACTGTTGCGTAATGTGGGATTTTGTCACAGAGACTTCCCCATCTGAAGTCTCCGGTCCCCATCTCAGATGGCCGCCCCCCCCCCTCAGCCTGGTTCTGCTCGAGGTTTCTGCCTCTTAAAGGAAGTTTTTCCTGCTCATCGGGGATCTGTTGGGTCTCTTTAAATAAATTTATAAAGAGTTTGGTCTGGACCTGCTCTGTATGTAAAGTGCCTTGATGTAACTGTGTTATGATTTGGCGATATACAAATAAATCTGATTTGATTTGATTTGATTAGATTCCTCTTTTGGTCCACCTCTCTCTGCCACAACAAAACAACACCGTGTTTTTAGTTGTTAGTTGTGTTGACGTCTGTTTGTCCAGTCATGCAGGTTTGTTGTTTGTTGTTTCCACACTGGTGTGTTGAGACACAATTTCACAGAATGTTTTCATGTTCCAGATGAGAGATGAGCTAATCTGGGCCTGCATGTGGATGCAACTTTGACCTAAAGCTGGTGCAGACCAAGTCCAGGTCTGAGGAACAAAAACCAGATGAAGGTGTGGACTCGGTTCTGAATCTAGTCATCTGTGGGGTGAGTCCAGATCCAGACACCACATGTGTTGGATCAGGATTACACCAAAGTCCAGAACACAGCGCCGCGGTTTGGAGATGACTCAGAACTTCAGGTGCTTTAGTCTCATTTCTAAAAACAGGCAGTGATCTGATTGGCCAGCAGGTGTTTACAGGTGTAGACAGGTAAACAGGTAAACGGGGGTAAACTGACAAGTGAGAAAAAATAAAAACAAACTTGTTGTGAATGTCGTCAGTGAACAACATTAAAAAACAAAATAACTAAAAAAGGAAACAACAACAAAAGTGATGATGTGCAGTTTGTTTGTCTGTCGCATAGCAACCGTTGTTTTTATTTTTTTTTTATTTATATTAAATGAACAAATAAAAAATGACACCGTAGTCTGACCGTTTGATAAAAACGCCGTTGCGGCCGGAAGTGTGTTTAAATCTACTCAGAGTCCGGAAGTGGACTTGCAGGTTCTGGACCGGATGTCATCACACAGGTGGACCGGGGGTAACGCTGACCGGTCTGGGCAGCAGGGGGCAGCAGGGAGCTCGGTACCGGGCAGACAACCCGGCTCCTCCCCACCTCCCCCCCGGAGTGAATGATGGCCGGTCCGCCGGTGGTGTCTGCCGCCGCTGCTGCTGCTCCGCCGGCTCCTCCGGTCCGTCTGTGATGGTGAAGACCAGAACCACCGGCTGCAGCGTTTCACACGACAGGTACGGACCGGGACCGACCGGGACACGGTCACCGGCCCACCCCTCACCTCCCCTTTCCTCCCTCCCTCCTCCCTGTCAGCTAGCTGTGCGGCTAACCTGCTAACATTAGCATGTCTACGTGTAACCCGGCTGGGCGACGTTAGCTTTAGCATTAGCCTTCCCGCTCAGGCCGCCGTTATTTCACACTCCGGCCGTCCGGTTACCGGAACCGAACATGTCTCTGTGTGTGTTGTGTAGCTGCCCGGTAGTGTGCTTGTTGTCAGCTCTGTGGATTTGTGATAAACAACTACAGCTAACGAATGCACCGGAGCTAAAGCTAAAGCTAAAGCTAAGGCTAACGCTAGCGGGGTAGCCGCTGTCACAGCTGCCTGTCGATGGAGCAGCAGCAGTGATCGGACATTTCAGGTAAAATCCTGCAAAAATAAGCCTGAAAGAAATGTTAAAACCCCGATAGTCTGATGTTAATCTACTGAGACAGCTGCTTTGGAAAATTACATGTCAGATTTGTGGGTTAGAGCAACTTTTTGGCTCCTCGGAAGTTTGTGATCTCAGCAGAACTGAGTCAGGACCGAAGCTCAGGATTTGATTCCACCTGACAGAAAAAAGGAGACTGTAGTTAGTTTAAAGATGAAACTGGAGTTCAGTCTGTGGAAACAGACTGGGACTCTGCTGGATTCAGAAAAAAGACGGTCCAAAAAGTCCTTATTGTCAGTTTCCTTCTGTAGACAACGTTATTAATGCTGTATTAGCTAAAGGTATTTGTTGTGAGTCTCTTTCTGTCATGTTATTAACCTCAGCACAAGCTGAACAACACAAAAACATCACACTCTGGACACATTTCTTTCATGGAGAGCTGTTCCTGGGTCAGGTCAGGTGAGTCAGGTGAAGTCAACAGACGTTTGTATTGAGTGACACATAATTTATCTGAGGGTGTGTTGAGCGAAACAGGAAAACACATGCCTATCTGAATGGAGTTCAAATATTCTGAGAAGGTTTTCAGAATTCATTTGTGAAAATGTGCGGGAATAAGTCTGCACAGCAGCACGTCTTCCCAAAAATATAATTGGGCCAATTATTTTCTATTTTTACTTCACTCACAGGAGACGGAGTAGAAAAGGCAGCAAGGCTGGATGTGAACTTTTGTACTTTCCATAGAAATGATGTTTCTTTTTTAGCTCAATGAAAACGTTGGTGGTGACAGTGAGGCTGCAGACATTCACTTTAATCCTCTCATCTCTGTGATGGGATTAACAGCAGGGGGTCTTACACCTCCACAGTCTGAGCAGTCAGATTGAGTAACATATCCCTGCTTCGAGCTGCGGCCACATCTATTAGTTTGAGTATTTTCTCTAAAAGTCCTGGTCCCAATTTCCTGCGGTCTGAACCCAAGTATGAAATATTTGCCTGATAACCTTTGTAGTTATTTTTCTCTCTGTGAGCTGATGGGTTCTCTGTTAAACAAAGTGGAATAGTAGCAGACAGCCGTATGAGCCTCTCTATTTTTTAATTTTTATTTTTGGAGAATGTGAACCCTGAGAGATTTTTCTTAACCAAATGTTAACTAAGCTAATAAATCCACTGAGCTGTAGGGCAGTTTTCCCATAGACTTCTATATAATCAGATTTTTTTTTTTATAAACCAGTGGAATCGCCTCCTGATGGTCATTTCTTTTTCCATGGCTTTTCTGTCTCTCTCAGTGTCGGAGAAAATCTGAAAATTGTAAGCTGTGGTTGAACTTTGACCCTGTCGGTGCCAACAGTTTACTTTGACCTATAGCAGCTCCAGGTGTCACTTCCTGTGGCTCTGAAACTGAAAGCGCCTTGTCAGAGAATCGACAGTAACGACCTGCAGATATGGTTTGACTCTGCAGCTGTGTTGATCAAACAAAGAGGCAGTTTGTCACGGACTATTTTCAGCGGTGGAGTTGTGAGTGGGAGCGTTTGGGCCAGATGACACAGCGATGTGTTGGCTCGCTGATTTGATGTTGGAAACAATAGAGTTCTGAGGAATCGGATTCATCATCAGTCATTTTGGAGGTGCTCGACTTCTCTTTTTATTTGTTGGCAAAAAAAAAAAAAAAAAAAATATATATATATATATATATATATTGTTAATGTTTCGAATGATTTACGGCACAAACAACCTGAAATCTGTCAACAGACTTATCCTGTAATACTTTGCTTTGCGTCTAACACCCACTCTGTCTGTCTGTCTGTTTCCAGCTATCCAAGGAGGCGAGTCCCAATGCCATGGCCTCCAGCCACAGGTCCTCCCCAGTGCCTCGTCCCGGTGGTGGAGGCCGAGATGGGATCTATCGCAAGGAGCGGGATTCCTCGTCCCCTCGGTCCCGCCCGCCTGTCCGCTCCCTGCCCGACGTCTGCCCCAAGGAGCCCACCGGTGGGAAATACTGCTCACCGCGTCAGCTTGTGTTGACAGTGTTAGAGCTGGTAGTGAAAGAGTTAATCCTCAGATCACTTTCTTCAGTTAATCTTTAAGTCTATAAAATGTCAGGAAACAGAATTAAATGATCTCAGAGTCTGATATGAGGACTTGTCTCGTTCAGTTTACTGTGATACGAAGTTGAGGAAACCAATGAATCCTCATGAAACCAGACACTTTGAAAGTTCATCAGGTTCAGTGTCAATAATAATAAACTTTGTTTATGAAGCACTTTTCCTAACAGTTTATACGTGAAAACAGTAAGCAAGAAAAGCAATCAAAACAGAAATAAGTAACAGAATAACAGATTTTCAGATGTTGTTGAAATAAAACAACAGCAGTTATGAATCCTTTTACAGACAGTTTTTTACAGATCTTATTGAAGTTGCTGTTCTAACCTCAGCAGGCAGACCGATGCACAGTCTGGGGACAATGTTTCATAATCTGTTAGTGTCGACGTGAATAAAGTTAGGTAAGATTAGGATTGGTCTGACCTTTAGGCATAAACCGCCGCCCCCTCCACCCAAAATAAACAAAGACAAAACCCAAAAACCAAGTTGGCTGACAGAATTCTGGAGCTACAGGGACTTGCTGGAAAAGAGACTAAAACTGTGAAAACACCTGACAGTTTTCAACTCTGTCCTGCAGGTGAGGGGCGGGGCCTGTGCGACGGCCCGTCCGTGGTGGCGGAGCATGACAGGTGGACGGTGTACAGCTCAAAGGTCAACCTACCTGCTGCGCTAAACGACCCCCGCCTTGCCAAGCGGGAGTCCGACTTCTTTACCAAAACCTGGGGTCTGGACTTTGCGGAGACGGAGGTGATGCCGTCCTTCTATCTCCCCAACATCAGCAGGGAAGATTTCGGGCCATACCTTCAGGAGATGGCTCAGGTAACACTTCGCTTAGTCATTCAGAGCTGCTCAGACTCACACAGCGAGGGCGGGGCCTCAGAGGCAGAAGGTTTGATACCCGTCAGGTCACTTGTAGGTGTGTCAGGAATCCTGGAGGAGCAGGTTCAGCTCCTCATAGTTCTGGTTTATCAGATCAGTGCAGCATCAATTTCAGATTCTGTTTTATTTCCTGATGTCTTCAATCATCTTTTTCTGTCAGTCAGTCAGCAGTAAACCTGGGGAGAAGCCATAATGTGTTAAATTAGCTGCATTTAAGGACTCCATGAATGAATCCTGACACACGTAGATGGGAAACATTTTCTGAACATTTGAGGACGCTGCTACTTAGTTTTTGGTAAAACCTGTTAATTCTGAAGTTAGACAGGAAATGGTGATAATTTACCTCAGAGACTCTTTACTATATGATTTATATTGAACGGTTTGGTTTTTCAGGGGTTTCCTGACGAAGGAAGCTCCACCTCTGAGTCATCTGTTTTCTGTTTTATTACCCGATTAAAATCACTGAATATGTCGAGCTCTCAGCGCCGTGTCGACACTTGAGATATCAGTGACAACCTGAAACACAGCAGAGCGTCGCCAGTGAGGACTTTAGGATGGGTCGTCTCTTTTATTTTATTTATCCAGAAAGAGAATTTTCCAACTGAATCTTGCTGTAAAGTGTTTTATAACAACATTTCAGATCCTCCAGGGAGATTTCACTTCCAGGTTGAGGTACAACATCCTTCCTCTTCCTGCTCCTGAGCAGCTTCAGCTTTTCAGAAACGTTGCTCATGTGATCACGTCCCATCAGAGCGACTTACTTCATGTTGTCATGTGACTCAGAGGAAGCGTCTCTCAGGCCTTTTTTCTTAATCAGTGAATCAGAGAAAATGAACATCAGAAAATTATAAGCTGAAATTTTAGAGAAGTGGCAGTTGCTGATTGGACACACTAACAATACTGATGACATCATAAGATGACTACAACTATTAATAATAAAGAGACCCCAACTTCCTGCAGTGTAATGATGACACAACGCATCGCAGGGCTGTTACCGTAGTAACGGTCCTCCATCTCTTTTTTTTTTTTTTTTTTAACCTCTTGCTCATTTTTCAGAGGGAAAGAATCCACGAGCGCTGTAAGATGATCTGTCCCAACAAAGACGATGTGGACGCCGTCTCCAGTATCACCTCCAACCACGGTATCGCTTTCCACATCAGTGTTTCTTTCCAACTCCAGAGAGGACAATAATAAACAAATAAACAAATGACAGGAAGTGACAATATGAAATGGTTTAGTTTGTGGTCAAAGACAAAGACATCCAAGCTGCCATTACACAGGACGTACATTTAGGTTTTTACCAACGTAAAATGTAAAAAGTGTTCAACTTTAACAGATTTAAGACGAATCAAAAATGAATGGAACGTTTTGTTTTTACCTGATCGTTCTCAGTCTTTGGAGTTCAGGCTGAAGAGTAAAACATGTGACTGATCCAGAGCTCTTTCTTTTTTCTCCAGAGAAATCCAGAGCAGAGCTGGAACAAGTCCCAAAGGTAACGGGTCCACTTTACTGTTCTGGTTCTTCATGAACTAAACACAGACATGTTCATGAAAACAGATTAGATATTTAAGTTTTGACACACTGGCTCGTGTTGACCGTCTCATCAGATCTTCATGAAACCCAACTTTGCTCTGGAGGATCCGGCCACCTTCAACACCGTCCTGCCCTGGTCCCACTTCAACAGCGCTGGAGGGAAGAGCAGCCGAGATGTGGCCTCGTCCAAACTGCTGCAGGAGAAGGTGAGTTCGAGAGTCTGTACATTCAGAACCAAAAGTAGAGGAAGAGATGAGTTATGAGCATCTTTGCTCATCTTGCTCATGTGATGATGCTGTTGATTTTTCTTTTTGCTCCAGTTGAGTCACTACCTGGATGTGGTGGAGGTCAGCATTGCCCGCCAGATCTCTCTGCGCTCTGAGGCATTTTTTCACGCCATGTCGTCACAGCACGAGCTGCAGGACCAGCTGCAGGAGACGCAGCGGGCTGTCGCCATCCTGCGGGGCCGGACCGCTGCCATGGACCGCGTCATGTGCCAGGGGCCCCTGCGGGCCCTGCGCACTGCTCTGGCACGGAACAACTGCGTGAAGCTGCACAACAAGCTGAAGCTGATGGCGGCTGTGCACCAGACGCAGCCCACCGTCCAGCTGTTGCTCTCCACCTCCGAGTTTGTTGGGGCGCTGGAGCTCATCGCCACCACCAAGGAGGTGCTGCAGCAGGAGCTGCAGGGAATCCACAGCTTCAGGTGAGACAGCGGGC
This sequence comes from Echeneis naucrates, assembly GCF_900963305.1. Lineage (NCBI taxonomy): Eukaryota > Metazoa > Chordata > Actinopteri > Carangiformes > Echeneidae > Echeneis > Echeneis naucrates. The sequence continues at coordinate 891,008 of NC_042511.1, read as the reverse complement.
GACACGTAGTAACTCACAAGAAGCTCGGACAGCTCTGAGCTATGGGAGCCCAAAAGGAGCGTTGGTGGTGGAAGTTAAAGAGAAAAGCTATTTGAGTTAAAAACAAACTACCAATTTGAATTTCTTTGTTGTTTTATTTTATCCTGTTTATATGTTAACGTGGAGGAGAACATTACAAAGCCTCATCCTGATTTAGATGGAACGGTGTGAATGTTGTCATTTAATGTGACCTTTAAAGTCTGAACAGGAAGTGTGTCCCCTGACTGTCCGCCTGTCTGTCCGTCCCTCAGACATCTGGGCTCCCAGCTGTGTGAACTGGAGAAGCTGATTGACAAGATGATGGTGGAGGACTTCAGCATGTACGCCCGCAGTGACCTGAACCGCAGCCTGAAGGACGAGCCACAGGTCCTGGAGAAGGTCTGAACAGACTCCTCAAATCAGCTAATGTGTGAATTAAACAGCCTGACACGATTCATTCATCCTCTGTCTGTTTAACAGCAAAAAAAAGACAACTAAACAAACAGCAGCTGACAGAGCAGATGTCAGATGAGAATGTAGAAAATTAACTGTTTAAAGAGTGCTTCTTATGAGTTTCACCGTATAGAGTCACACCAACATGAAGAACTGATTTTAATTCTTAGGCCTGTTCCTGAACCGACACCCCCTGCAGCCCCCTGTGGCATGTCCCCTCTTTAGACTGAATCTGCTCCGCGGTTAGCAGGTTCCCTTCACTCCAAACATGAAGATTGTTTCTGACAGGCAGAACAGAACTGAACGTTCAAAAGCAAACAAACAAAATTTGTGTTGGTCAGCTGTGCTCACTGATGTGACTAATGGATGCTGTGTTCATCACAGGACCGCAAACCAAACACTGCCTCACAAAAGGTTGGACACACACACACACACACACACACAAGGATTTCATTATCATGAAATGAATGAAATCAGATTTGGTGATCAGGATGTGAATCGGCTGTTGTCTGGAAATAATCTGGGGAGTGTTTGTTTTGATGTGTTTGGAGTTAATTGATGTGATATCGATCCCGTAGATTATTGAGCTCTATAATGAGTGTTTGCTGCTGATTCATTGATCTATTGTTAATCTGCTGCTCGTGCCGGTGAAATCACTCTGATTTCAAATCAGCTCAGGGATTCTGGATTCTTTGATGACCAATGGTGCGTTTGTGTTTGTCTTCAGGAGCGTCTGGAGTCTCTGGTGTTCGGCCTGCTGAGGCAGAGGAAGCTGGACTTTCTGGATATTTACAGCGATGAGATGATCTTGGCTGCCAAAGCCATCGTCACTCAGGTAAGGCCGACTGCGATCACAATAAGAGTCAGATATTGATCTGTGATCACAATGATAAATCTTAATGTGTCCTGATTGTGTTTTCAGAGTGTAGCAGAGTGTGTTTTGCACATAGAAGAAATTGACACTGAAGTCGTTACTAAGTAAGTTGAAAAGTTAAAATTTAAATTCTAAGTGTTGATAAAAATATAATGTAATCCCTGAAATATAAACTACTTCTTTTAATCAGGAGTTCATGTATTGTGTGTGTGTCCAGGCTAGCTGACCAGATGCGCATCATGACGTTCCCTCAGTGGTTTGAGGTGCTGAAAAACGTTTTTGAGAGTTTCCTTTTCTTCCTGCAGAGGATCAAGGTGAGTCTCAAAGACCTGATCCTTCAGACCTCCTGGGGCCGGCGTCATGTGACTGATCACTTCCTGTTTCCTTCTGTCTGTGTCAGGCCACTTTGAGCGTGATCAGGAACGTGGTTCTGGAGGTTCTGGACTCGAATCAGAAGAACCGGCTCCTGGAGGAGTCGGGTTCAGCTGTTTCAGGCCAGGAGGCATCCCAGACGTCATTGGTCCTGCAGGGCGAGGCCGAGCTGGCGTACCTCACCCACGAGGGTCTGTTCATCAGCGACGCCCTGAACGAGGCCCAGCAGCAGCAGGCAGCAGCCCGGGATCAGAGCTCCACGGTGGGATCCAGGATCCAGCAGGGCCGGGCGGAGGGAGCCGGCAGCGACGTGGCCTCTGGATCCACAGAGACCTTCACCAGCAGGGACCAGAATTTCATGTACTTATCAATCTCCATTTCATCAACTTTATCTACAATCAGCCTTTAAGTGTGCAAAAACTAAGTTAGAACCAGCTGAAGAAAATCTTTTTCAAACAATTTCAATTGAAACGAAAACTTTAAAATGTTATTTTCACTCCAAAAATGGGCCGCTCTCTAACAACACAACATTTATGGTGCTAACAATGCACAACAATTGACCTTTTATTTAAAAAACTAGATACTGGATAGCACACCCCGATGAATTTCATCTTTAACTGCCATGTAGCTTTTCTGTTTTGTTGCACCAGATGGAATCAGACCGTGAAGCTCTTTTCAGTTGTTGTTGTGTGTGTTCAGGTGCGGTGAAAACATGATGCCCACTGAGCTGGAGATGAACCGTGTGATCAACAACACGCAGGAGCTGCTGCACACGGCCTCTGATGTCAGCCACGACCGCTGCGTCAAAGTCCTCACTGCCCGGGCCAAGGTACGGCGCCACAAATAAACATGGCCGACCGCTGTCGGTTCTCTGTGAGTCTTTTAAAGTAGCTAATTGTGGCGCTGTCCAGCAGGACGGGTCCCTGGAGCGCCTCAGCTCGGCCGAGTTCGTGTGTCTCTCTCAGGCGGTGGAAGGCTTCGCCCGGGACACGGAGGAGCTGTGCGGCAGGCACAGCGTCTCCCTGAGGGGGGCGCTGCAGAGCCAGGCCAACCGCTTCGTCCACCGCTTCCACGAAGAGCGCAAAACCAAACTCAGGTAGCTGGCAGCTTAGAGAGGAGCGTCTTTCAGGTTTAACTGTGACCCCACTGTCCTGTGGTGGTGGTGTGTGTCCTCATGAGTTTGTTGTCGTTTGTGCAGCCTCCTCCTGGATAACGAGCGCTGGAAGCAGGCGGAGGTTCCTGCTGAGTTCCAGGATCTGGTCAACTCCATCGCTGATGGCAGGATAACACTACCAGAGCGCAAAACTCCAGGTATCCAAAAAACCAGACGGACTCAAACATCCATCGCACGACGCAGCGGTTAGACAGGAAACAGCATCAATAATCAATAACCTGATCAGTTATAAAACACTTCACCTCCTGCAGGTCCAGACGACAGGAAGCCCACAGAGTTTCTGCTCATCAACGGGCAGAAATACGCCGTCGTTGGGTAGGTGCCATGTTGACGCTGCTTCTGTCTTTTATTTTGAAGGGTTGATATCCTCTCCCTGTACACTCTCACCGTGTTGATATAGAACCTCGACCTGAATAATAGTCTTAGACTCCTGAAGTAGTCTGTTTTGCTTTAGAGGCTCAGTTTTGGTCTGAGTGAGGAAATTTGGGAACACACACACTGATCTGGACTTGATTGAAATTTGTCTTCTTGTGTCCTCAGGACGGTTCTACTGCTGATCCGGATCTTTCTGGAATACTGTCAGTGTGTCAATGACATCCCGTCGATTGCTACCGACATGTTGACCCGTCTGTCAGACCTCCTCAAGGTCAGGACCAACACCGTTGCCGTGGTTTGTCGGTCAAAGTTTTGTGTTGTGTTACTGTGTCCTGATTGTGGACTTGTCGTCTCTTCTGTCTCTGCAGCACTTCAACTCTCGGAGCTGCCAGCTGGTTCTGGGAGCCGGGGCGCTGCAGGTCGTCGGCCTCAAGACCATCACTACTAAAAACCTCGGTACGTAGAGCTCCATCTGCCCGCGGCCTGAGCCGACAACCTCTGCTGCACAATGATGGGACTGTGTGTGTCTGTGTGTGTGTAGCTTTAGCCTCCCGCTGTCTGCAGCTGGTGGTTCACTACATTCCCATCATCAGATCGCACTTTGAGACCAAACTGCAACCCAAACAGTTCAGCGTCCTCAGACACTTCGACCACATCACCAAGGTAACGCACAGGAAATACGCAATCCATCACATCCTCAGCTTTAGTTGGGACTTTTAAAGCCTCACGGTGAGAAGCTGTGGGTTGTGTTGCTGACACGGTGTGTGTTGTCGTGCAGGACTACAACGATCACATAGCGGAGATCTCAGCCAAACTGGTGGCCATCATGGACAGTCTGTTTGAGAAGGTTTTATCAAAGGTGAGATCCCATTCTGTCTGATTTGTGGAAAACCAACCAAACAGGACGGTCTGTCATTCATCAGTGGCGTCTCCATGGCAACGTTTAACGTTTAAAAAGGAATAAATCATGAAACTACAGGCCCTAGCGGCCATTTTAGTTCCTCCTGAAAGGTGACAGTAAACTGACAGCTGAGGGCGTGTGTGTGTTGTGGCGGTGATGATGTTGATGATGTCATCGATGATGTCGCCGTCTCCTCAGTATGAAGTCAAGGCTCCAATGCCGTCGGCCTGTTTCAGAAACGTCTGTAAACAGATGACGAAGATGCACGAGGCCATTTCAGAGCTTTTACCTGAAGAGCAGACTCAGGTGAGACACAACAATTTCCCATGATCCTCCTGGTTTCCTGCCTGATGCAGCAGTGAGTGAGCTGTTGTTTCTTGTTCAGATGTTGTTTCTGAGGATAAACGCCAGTTTTAAACTGCACCTGAAGAGGCAGCTTTCCCGACTCGGTGTCATTAATGACGGAGGACCACAACACGGGTATGTGAACACACACACAAACACACACACACAAAGAAGTTGTGATTGTCAGAATTTAAACTCTTTTCCCAATCGAATAAACTCCTCGGCTACAGTCAGCAGGATGAGAATTTAGTGTCAGTGTCTACATACTTGTGAAAGCTCCTAACATTCCCGTTAATCTGCAGCTCACCAGCTACACATCGGGCTTCGTTGGGTTTCCATAAGAGTAAATCAAAGTTCCCAAAAATTCCTGCTGCGTCGGCCAGAAAAGCAACTGTTGTGTTCTGTTGTGTGTCTGACTTTTGACCTGTGATGCAACATCAGCTGATAGAAGAGAGAGAGGAAACCAGATCAGCTTTGGTGTTGATGTGTGTCTGTGTGTCTGTGTGTCCTCAGGCTGGTGGTGGTGGATGTTGCCTTCTACACAGGGAACGTCCAGGCCCTGAAGAGTCTGGAGCGACTCGACCTCAACATGGCCGAGATCTGGGAGCAGAAGAGGTGATCTGCACTTCCATCGCTGGCCAACTTACTCGGCGACCGAGGGCCGGCCGACCCCCCGCCTCCTCCGGGGGCAGACGGCGGCCCGGCTGAGGGTGGAGGAAGCCCAGAGGGATCAAAACAAAACACAAAACTGGAGACACACTGGGACTTCCTGAGCAGCTCCACCTTAAAACAGAGCCTCCTCATCGCACTGTGCAGATCAACGGGGTTCAGTAAATCATTGGTGGGGGCGTGGCACTAATTTATTTTTCTCTCGTCTTTGCTGCGGCGGACATTTCCTGTAGTGCTGCTGTGTTTTGGGGCTGATGGGAATTTTTTTAATGCTGAAGGTTTTCCAGCGTTAGTTTTTCGAGGATTCAGGGTTGAACTGTTTCCCTCCACCCGGACCTGCAGCGTCCCTGACGGAGCAGAGAACAGTGTCACTGGAGAGGTTTGAGACTGCATCCTGTCGTTACCAAAGTAAAATGCTTCTAAATTGGAAATTCAACACACAGTTGAATTTTTCCCTTTAATCGGCCCGCTCAAGTACGAAGTGAAGATGAAGATGTTTTTGTTTGGTTGTTTTTAATAATGAGGCATGAATACCAGCTGATCACTGCTGTACTTTGATTTCATCTGCATGAGCTTTTTGTTTCATCAGAAAATCCAGTTCGGGTCCAGTTCAGGTCCGAAGCAGATCTGTGAAACCCTGATTCAGTTTTCGACATTCACAGTTTTCTGAGGGGCACCTGAATGCACCATGAAGATTTCATTGACACCCCCCTCAGTCAGACCTGTTCTCAGGTAGCTCCACCCCCCTGAACACACCTACCCTTCACCTGGTGGTACAAAATAAATCAGTTTCTGGTTCTGAGTGAAGCTGCAACCAAACACATCAGTACAGCTGTGACCCCGACACCACAGACCAGATCAGACCAGATCAGACCAGATCTTTGATTCTCGTTATGACAGAGACAAATTAAAGGCTGAATTAAATAATTGAGCCCTCCTGGGCTTCCGTAGTTCTGAGACAGCGGGCCCAGGTGGACTCTGGACCGGTCTGGTCTGATGAGGTCGCAGCTTCAGTTTCCTGTCTGAGACTCACCTGAGAACAAAAAGCTTCAGAAGTGCCTTCAGTCAGAGACGACACATCTGAGCTCCACTACAGTGTGCCTACCATACCACTGTGTGTGTGTGTGTGTGTGTCTGTGTGTGTGTGTGTGTGTGTGTGTGTGTGTGTGTGTCTGTCTGTCTGCGTGTCTGCGTGTCTGTGTGTCTGTCTGTCTGTCTGTGCGTGTGCGTGTGTGTGTGTGTGTGCGTGTGTGTGTGTGTCTGTCTGTCTGTGTGTGTCTGTGCGTGTCTGTGTCTGTGTGCGTGTGTGTGTGTGTGTGTGTGTGTGTGTGTGTCTGTCTGTCTGTCTGTCTGTCTGTCTGTCTGCGTGTCTGCGTGTCTGTGTGTCTGTCTGTCTGTCTGTGCGTGTGTGTGTGTCTGTGTCTGCGTGTCTGTGTCTGTCTGTCTGTGTGTGTGTGTGTCTGTCTGTCTGTCTGTCTGTGTGTGTGTCTGTCTGCGTGTCTGTGTCTGTGTCTGTGTGTGTGTGTGTGTGTGTGTGTGGACTGTGTTGGGTTCAGATGAGTCCGACAGTCTGTCTGGGAACTCAAACTGTCTTGAATTCTTCAGCATTGCTGTGAATAAAACAGATGATGGAGATTTTTTTGTGTTTCAGTTTCTTGACGTTGTTTGATCCAAACTTTATCGATAATTCTGTGCTGAACAAAGACGTTCAACCTCCAACTGTTCTGTTGTGTTCTGTCGGCTGTTTTTCCAATTGGACTTGAACGCCACACCTCTGAGTTGATTTCTTGATTTTATTGATCCTGGAACGTTTTCCTGTTTTAGCCTTAAATAAAATGCTAAACACTAAACCCAAACTTGAGTTGGTTAAAGATATTTTTAAGTTTATGCCACAAAGAAAAAGGACTTTCATTAAATTAACATCCGACTAAATTTCCTTTTCAGGCTCCCTATTTTACGTTATTTTTTCATTTTAAATGTGGAAGGATTCGAGTTAAAACCTTTTTTTTCCTCAATGGAAGCTCTCTACCTTCTTTCTTTCTTAAAGGAGACGAGATCTGTTCAGACACTTTGGATTATTTTACAAAATTTCTGTTTCCGATTTCGTGATGCTTTTCCAAAATATTTTCTTCTTCGCTCGCGGAGCTCTCAGAACAACTTCCTGTCATTTCTAAAATTGACGGTTAAAAAAAAAAAAATCACACAATGCTCAACGTTCCACGTTTTATTTGTGGGACACAGTGATCGGACCGCAGTCGGCGAGTTTCTTCCTGAAAAAGCTTCATGAGCTGCAAAGTGCTTCAGGAGGAGGAGGACGCTGACCTTTGACCCTTTCAGGCTGTAACAAGTTCATCGCTGACTAGTCTCCTCACGGTGCAAATGGCCTTGCCTTTTTTTTCCCAGAATGCCTCAGTGGTCGAGGATCCGCAGGTTTCCTGAAACAATCTTGTTCTCCAGCATCGCTCCGGCGGGAATATCGATCCGGTCGCCATGATTGGCGATGATGATGACGGTTCCCTGGTGGAGATGAACGTTAGTCTGCAGCTGAAGACGACTTTAATCATAAATAATCATTCAGTTTTTACAAAATGACAGACAACGTTTTAATGTCCCAGCGTCCTCAAACATCTCATTTTGTTTACTGGGGGAAAAAGTGTCAGATCAACAGGAAGTGATCAATCAGCTGATTCACTTTCTGCTCATGTGCTGCAGTAATGAGCTGTGCGAGGTCAAAGGTCATTTACCTTCAGGGAGACGTTCTTCCCGAAGGTGACGTCTCCGGACACGGTCAGGTGGTCCAACTCCAGCATGTCCGGGATGCTCTCGAACCGAGCCAGGAACTGCTGGACCTGGAGGACCGGGAGGTAAATACAGCCGGTCCAGTAGGTGACATCAAACAACACCACGTTTCCACTGAACACAGACGGTCACCAGATGAAAGAGTTATGGTGAGAATGAACCGATCAGGACCGACAGCCCGATCGGACTGACCTTGGTGAAAGAGCTGCCCAGCTTGACGTGCGGCGTCGTGGGGAATTCGCGCCTCTTGCTCATGGTGAGCGAGCCGGCGTCCAGACTGTAGAGGTTGGACATCACCAGCAGCAGGTCGGACGACGTCTTCACCGGCAGGAAGCGGCTGCGGGGGACGTTCACTCCCATGGCGTTGTCGAAGCTCTTGATGGCGGCGCCGACCGCCGTCTCCAACTGGATGACGTTTAGACCGCCGTCCAGCGTCTGGGGGGGACATTCAGGGGTCGATTTAAAATGTGGGAAATAAACTAACTGAAACAATCAAAGCTCCAGCACTTAAAGCCTTTTAACTGAGCCGACCTTTGACCCCTGACTTCTAATCAGGCTCTAAAGACACCTGATCCTGAAACGGACCCAGGCCTAGCTCGGCTTTCGTTGGTCTGTGTGCGTCACCTTGGGGTTGACGATGATCTCCAGGTCCATGCTGTTCTTCTCCTGCAGCCTCTTCATGGCGGGCAGTGAGATCCACAGGTTGTTGGTGTTGAAGATCTTGAACTTGGTGACGGACTTGAACTCGTCGACGTGGGCCTTCGGAACCTGAGCGATCTCCAGCAGCCTCAGGTGGTTCTCATACTGGATCAAGGTACCGCCCTGCAGGGAGAGGGAACGGGGGCTGAGCAGAACCTCGTCACGGTCCGGCCCGAGGTCACGTGGAACGGACGACGGGCAGCGCTCACCTTGACGTCGGCTCTGGTCTTGTCGGTGACCTCCATGATGAACTCGCAGCGCTTGTCGGCCGGCTGGCTCATCAGGTGGTTGAGGATGAAGAGGTCGACGGTGGCGCCCAGGTTGTCGATGTTGGACACGAAGATGTACTCCTTCCCCTCGGCGATGAGTTTTTCCAGCAGCCCTGAGTTGTGGAAGCTGGCGTAGATGTCTCCGTGACCCGGCGGGTACCAGGCCTCGGCGTGGTCTCCGTTCAGGCCCATGTTTTTGGCGATCGGCAGCAGCGACTCCTTGTTGATCCTCGGATACCTGAGAGCAAAAAACAAAACACACCAGGACACAAATTTATTCCTGTTTTGTCACACTTTGGTAAACCTCTGAATTAATATCTCTAATTCTCAGTAATAAACCCCGTCTGTCCATGTGGATTTAATTGTGCGTGTGTGTACCTGCTCTGGTTGAAGGTGTGGATCTTGACCTTGTGGTGTTTGTATTTCTGCAGGATCTTCTTCGTGTCTTCGTCAGTGTTGAAGGAGTTCATGAGGACGAGCGGAACGTCGGTGTGAAACGCTTTGTTCAGATGCTGAAAACACAAACAGGAGGGTCAGTCCGGTCCGGTCCGGTCAGACATAGTTTCCCTCTTTTCGTCTCCGTCTCACCTCGATCTGCTGCACCGTCAGGTCCAGGAAAGTGTTCTCGTTGCGGACGCTGATCAGACTCTTGGGGCCTTTGCAGCCCATGCTGGTTCCCAGACCGCCGTTCAGTTTGACCACGGCGAGCTTGTTGAGGCTGGCGGCGATGTTGTCAGGGAGACCCTTGGCCTTGATCTTGTCGTAGGGCTGGACCTGATGAGAGCAGGACACACATTAATAAACACATCAGGAGGTTTCCAGTTAAAATCCGCCTTCAGAGTTTCTTCAGAGAAAAACACCGTCATGGCTCTGAAATGAGACAGCCGGCTGTTTTACTGTGAAAAATAACGAGCCGCCGCCTCGTTTACCGGCCCCCCACCCCCTCCTTCTTTACAACTGCATCGCCACAGCAACAGAGAATCCGCAGCAGGACTGAATGGTTGGAAATAAACTGGAGTGTGTGACGCCGCCACGAGAGCCCGTGCATGTGAGTTTTACATAAGTACATTCAACGTTTAGGGTTTCACATTCTCAGATCAGCCGACACGATGATGAGCATCATCATCACAATCAGTTTTAGAAGGCGGGTGGTGGGGGTGGTGGTGGTGGTGGGGGCGGTAAAGTCACCGCCCAGCTGTGTCCGGAGTCCCTCAGGAGATAAATGTCTCTGACCGAAAGCCAGACCTTTACATGCTACAGCGGTCAGACTATTCTTAGTCCTAACCTTCAGCCCGAGGAAAGGCTGGTGTGTGTGTCTGTGTGTGTCTGTGTGTGTCTGTGTGTGTCTGTGTGAGTCTGTGTGAGTCTGTGTGTGTCTGTGTGTGTCTGTGTGAGTCTGTGTGAGTCTGTGTGAGTCTGTGTGTGTCTGTGTGTGTCTGTGTGAGTCTGTGTGAGTCTGTGTTAAATGTCAGCCTCCTCTGTGCTCAGATCCGGTTACGTTAGCTTGTTCTAGCTCTTCTTGTTTCTTACCAAAGGAAAGTCAGATAACAGGACTTAAGCCTAGCTTAGCACAAAGACTGGAACCAAAGGGAAACTGTTAGCCTGACAAAGCACTGAGCCAAGTCCAGAGAAGGGAACATGAAGGGGAACGTGGAGGGGAACGTGGAGGGGAACGTGGAGGGGAATGTGGGGGGGGATGTGGGGGGGAATGTGGGGGGGAATGTGGAGGAGAACGTGGAGGAGAACGTGGGGGAAAATGGAGGGGAACGTGGGGGAAACGTGGGGGGAACGTGGGGGGAAAATGGAGGGGAACGTGGGGGGAAAATGGAGGGGAACGTGGAGGGAACATGGAGGGGAACGTGGGGGGACGTGGAAGGGAAAATGGAGGAGAACGTGGGGGGAACATGGGGGGAAAATGGAGGAGAACATGGGGGGAAAATGGAGGGGAACGTGGAGGGAACATGGAGGGGAACGTGGGGGGGAGAACGTGGGGGGGAGAACGTGGGGGGAACGTGGGGGGGAGAACGTGGGGGGGAGAACGTGGGGGGAACGTGGGGGGGAGAACGTGGGGGGGGAGAACGTGGGGGGAACGTGGGGGGGAGAACATGGGGGGACGTGGAGGTGAATCTAATCTGTGGAAGGTGAATGAAGTGATGCGGATCCACACAGAAACCTGAGGCTCCCCCAGACCCCGTCAGACTGACAGGGGTAGTCTGATGGATCCGGGTCTGGTCCAGGGTTCAGATTTCAGCTGGACCGCTCTGAGTTCTGGGTGCTCACCGACTCCTCCGGCGGCCGGTCGATCTTGGCCCAGTCGATGGAGGGACCTTTGACCTGGAGGAACCTGTGGAAGAGCTTCTGGAAGCCATCGAAGTCTTTCCTGGAGATCTGAAACAGAGCGAAGTATGAACCTGCGTTAGTGAGGTCACAGTGAGGTCGCAGAGCCTTAAACCTTCATTCTGTCTAATGACCATCAGGTTGTAATCACCAATCAGACTGAACTGAAGTCTATGGGAAAAAGTCCCTCCTACTCAGTAAACGTTTTCTAATACAACATTTTTTAAATGAAGCTCCATTTAGAGGGAGGGGTTAGGGGGCGGTCCTACTGTGTAACTGACACACTGGACCACCCAATCAGGACAGACTTCAGAGCAGATCCAGACAAATGGCAAACTGGTGGTCCCCCAAAACAACGGGTGACGTCATGGGGGGCTGACTCTTGTAAAGGGGGAGGGGGGGTTTGGGGGGGTGAAGCCTTTTGATGAAGCCATTTAAAACTCAACGTTGCTTCCTTACAGTAAAATGTAGAAACTAGAAACTGGAGAGAATTTAAACACACCGAGACGTCGACCCCCCAGTTTGTCATCCGTCTGTCAAACCACAGAAGTTCCAAAGAACAAAGATCCTGTGCAGACCGGACATAACGCTTCATATTCACTGAACTGATGAGTGAATCATTGTCGACCTTCTGTCACATGACCGGAGCACGAACAGGAAGGTTTTCTTCGAACTCCTGCAGCTGTGTGTGTCTGTGTGTGTGCGGCCCTGCAGACCTCAGGGTTGTTCACCTCGTGTCCCAGCAGCTCTGTGGTGCTCAGATAACCTCAGACCTCAGATGTTTATTCTATATCTGTCACAGAGGAGTCGGCACCTGTTTCCACCGGAGCCACAATGTACGACTTAAAGACAACACAAAACACACACACACACCGCATCAGCTGAGAGCGACGCCGTCTCTCACCTCCGCCTCCTCCTTCTTGGCCGTAACCAGCAGCGCCTCCAGCTCGCGGTGCATCGAATCCTTGTGCTGCTGACGGAGCTTCTCCTGGAACTCCGACATGGCTGCGGAGGTCAAGTCTGCCGGAGACGGACACATCCAGACACACAATGAAGGCTCAGCTGAGGTCAGAGCTCCTTCCTAAAATCTGGCTCTTCATCCCAGACGTCGAGAGTTTGATATTCAAAGTTAGAAAACAACAACTCTTCTTCACGCTCAGGAGCACGTTGTTATTTTGGCTGTGTTTGTTTCGTCAGTCGCAGTGAGACAGACGGGGAAGTGAAGCAGACAGAGAGAAGTGGACACGGAGTAAAGGTCGGACTCAAACCCTCACCCGGCCACCCGGAGATATTCAACTATTCAACAATTTTTACATTTAAGCTCAAATATGAAACTAATTAAAAATCTAATCACAAAAATTTATTTAAAACTGAATCTGATAAAAACTTTTTAGAAAGAGAGTTCAGAGAAAACCTGAAAACACAAACCCAGAACGAACAAAAGGAAAAAAAACCTCGGATGAGGACGAGATCTTACCGGCGATGAGCAGAGACATTTTAGCAGAGCCTGAGCGAGACCCGGTTCAGAAGGACCACAACAGTCAGCCGAGAACAACTGACATCCTCCTCATCCTCAAGTCCGAGCTCGACACAAGGCCTGCCCACGGACACACACACTCTGGCACTGTGTGTGTCCTTCCCACACATTGTTGTGACCTCCACGTCACACAAATTTAAAGCCAAGAAAAACAACTGATGACCTGATTCAACAACAGCAACAACAGTATGGAATATAAAATTATTAGATTTTCTGAGCAAAGTTGAAAGAATAAATTATCTCACTGATTAACTGAACTTCAGAGAATTCCTCTAATTTTCTCTGATAAAGAAAATAAATATAGTAAATCAGTCGATCTGAGTTTGAGCTCCAAGCAGCGGAATAAGTAAATAAATGTGATTGTTACTGATCATAATCATTAAAAATAGTTTGTAATAAAAAAAAAATCAAATACTGACAACGTTGACGATGACAGAAGAGTCATCTGTGAAATTACATTAAAACTTTGATAAGGATTTGATTAGATTTGGAGGTTTCGGAGCCATGTGACCACTTTAGCAGAGAACAGTGGAATTGTGGGTAAAAACAGAAGAAATAAAAGCCTTTAGAGATTTCAACAACCATCACTTTACAGCAACGAGTAACTGTTAGCTCACATGCTGTCAGCCAATCAGATCAGCAGAATTCAGCTGTGACATCACAAACGTTCAGCCTCAGCTTCCTGCAGCTTTAATTTCATTCCTTCACATTTTATTTACATGTTCATTTATTTTTTGGCTGTCTTTCTTTAGTTAATTTAATTATTTACACCATGAACATGTTTTTATTATTTGTGATCTAATAAAGTTTTTTTTTTTATTCTGTACTGTAACACACACTTGTATTTTTAAATAAAGACAATCACTACTGTTGTTTCTGTTTAGTATATTTTAGACACACTAACTCAAAGTAACACACAGTGTCTCTAACGGAGACCCGGACCCGGTTCTGGTCCCAGTCTGGGCCGGTTCGGTTCACCCACCTGCAGTGTCGAAGTACGGGCAGAGGCTTCGGTTCGGGTCGGTGGACTGACCCGGTCTGGAGTCCCGGAGGTCTCAGACAGACAACCGGACATGCTGCTGACGACACGTGACGAAGTTTGTGCCAATCTCAACGGTGATTGGCGGAAGACATCTGTCAATCAAAAGCAGCTGCCGACCTGGCCCCGCCCACCTGACCTGCAGCGACAGACAGGTGTTTCTGATTTTAATTAGTCCAGCTCATCTTTTTCATTAAATCCTTAAATTTTTAATATTTACAATTTAATATTTTTATTTCATTTCAGATGCTTTTTTATATGAAAACTCTCTAAAATTATTACTATATATATATTACAGCTCCTTTATGGTTTTCCTTTAATTATTTACTAAATAGATAAAATGTATTAAAGATTTCTTTGCTGTTTAACTTCCAAACTTAATCTGTACTCTAACAAATAAACAGCTTGTTTATCCTTCAACAATCAGAAAATAAAAGTATGTGTGACCTCCAGCTGTCAGATTAATTCTCAAATGAAAATAAAATAGCTCCCCTCTCTGGACTTCAGTGATGGTTGATAACTGTAAAAACAATATTTAAATTAAACTCACTTTGTGGAGAACCTGAAGCAGATTCTGGGCCGTTCCCTTCCACTGACACCACACAGGAGGTGAACTTTCCTCTGATGTCAACCAAAAACCAAACCGGCATGAATAAATAATTTAAGGATCACTCAGTCTGGTTCAGCTCAGAGCCAAAGCTGCCCTCATTTGGCCAAAGCGAGTCATTACAAAAGTCTGACTGTGACACCAGAGATGTTAAAACAGGAGTCTCGTTTAAGTTACACTCCTCAAGGACAGGAAGTAGAGAAGAGAGAAGGATTCCAGCTCAGCTCACTGACAGAACCTTTTCTAACTGTCTTTTATATCTTTAACAGAAAACGTCCACAGAAGACTCCAGACTTTTCTTTGCTGGGATAAAATGTTCCGAATAGATATTTTAGAGCTTCAGACTCAACTGGACATAAAAACAGAAAACGCTGTGAGATGAGGCCACTTTGGGAGACGAAGAACAAAGAAGCATGACTGAGCCGAGTTCTGGTCTGTCGGGGTCTTTGTGGTTTTATTGGTGACAACAGGTTCCATTACAGTTTCTGAACAGCTACTGTGTTTTATCGTATCATCTACAGACAGACGTTCTCTCTGTGTCTCGCAGAAAGAGGCCAGATTTGTGATCACTGAACAGGTTTTCTGACGACCTGAAGAAGGGGCCAAGTGATACACACATACACTCACACAGACACACACACACACACACACACACACATACACTTGAAACACACTCAGACACCAGCTGGGACGGTGAAGATGGTGGAGGGCTTCGCCTTCAGAGCCGCGAGCGCCGAGCTGTAGGTGGGACTCCGTGCTGCGGCTGCTGTCGACCAGCAGGGGGAGACAGTCACTGGGACAGGAAGTCAAGGGCGGTGTCTCGCTCCTCCACCAGCTCTGCTGCTGTGGCGTCCATCTTGGCGCGGGAGAAGTCATTGATGGAGAGTCCATCAACGACTTTCCAGGTCTTGTTCTGTGTTGGTGCCAGAGGGTTTTTTTTTTTAATTCACAAAGTGGCCCCACCCCCCCATCATTTAAAAAAAAATGAACATCATGTGTTAAAGACAGACCATAAACTCATTCTGTCTCCCTCGTCAGATGAAGTGTCCTATGAAGGAACCAAACAACACAGCTGGCACCTGATTGGCTGACTCACCTTGATCTGGACGGGGAAGGAGTAGATGAGGTCCTCCGGGATGCCGTAGGAGTTTCCGCCAGCATACACGCCCATGGAGATGAACTCGCCCTGTCGGCAGGAAGCAAGAGAGTCAATGACCATCTTTGGTCTTTCTGGAAGTCAAACATTCAGACCCGGTCCACACTGACCTCCTTGGTGCCGAACCAGATGTCCCTCATGTGGTCGCAGATGGCCTTGGCAGCAGACATGGCGCTGGACAGCTTCCTGGCCTTGATGACGGCTGCGCCACGCAGCTGCACTGTCTGCAGAAGGAAGAGGAAATGAGAACCTATAGGAGAGCGCCATCATCATGGCTGACAGATGTGGAGAAACAAAACAAAAAGGATCTCACAGAGATGAAGTCTCCTCTGAGCCAGGCGTCGTCCTTGATGGCGTCATAGGCGGCCATCTCAGAGCCGTGGACGTTGACCTTGGCATGGTGGACGTCGGGGTACTGGGTGGAGGAGTGGTTTCCCCAGATGATTACGTTCTTCACCTTGTCAGAGGACACACCGCAACGCATCGCTACCTGCAGGGATACAGCCGCCAATCATTTAGTGTGTGAGTCAGTGTGCGTGTGTGTGTGTGTGTGTGTGTGCGCGCACACTAACCTGGGAGGAGGCTCTGTTGTGGTCCAGTCGGGTGAGGCAGGAGAAGTTCTCTTTGGGGATGGAGGGGGCTGACTTTGAAGCAATCAGACAGTTGGTGTTGGCTGGATTACCAACCACCAGAACCTGAACAGAGCAGAGATCAGAGTCAGACTCTCACAGTCCGGCCTCCAGTCTGACTGTCTGAGAAAGCAGGAAACTATTGAACGAGTTTTGAATCTGAACCACAGTCAGTTTTAATCTGATCAACTGAATATCACAGACTGATCACTTATGGATGAATAATATTAGATTAGTTCTGTTAGTTTTCATACTGGTGTCGGCCAACGAACATCCCATAATACCAGGGCTAAAACAGGCTGTACAAAACAGATGACCTTTGACCCCTTTTCACGTGACACACAACGCAGCCGCTGTTGAAATAGGAAGGAATTTTGTTGGGTGATGCTGCGTCAACATTTTCACTTCCTGGACTGATGGTCTAAATCCGGTTTCTTGCAGGTCGACTTTCGAAAACCTTTCAACCTGTCTGAGCGTCTGATGAAATGTTTCGTAAAAAATAAAAATAAATAAAAAAATAAATTCATTTAATTTAAGGAGGTTTGGAGCAAAACTAAGTTTTTATCATCTCTGATTTCCAGGTGAGCTGGTTCTGATATTTCATCAGTAGATGAATGAATCCGGTGACGGTGTGACAGAACCGGAGGGGGAGGAGTCACCTTGACCGTCTTCTTGGCGTACTTGTCCAGAGCGGCGCCCTGCGTCTTGAAGATGGCCACGTTGGCCTTCAGCAGGTCCTTCCTCTCCATGCCCTCCTTCCTGGGCATGGAGCCCACCAAGATGGCGGCGTCCAGGTCCTTGAAGCCCACCTCCACCTTGTCCGTAGGGATGACCTCTGTGGGAGGGAAGGGGGAGGTGTTAGGTTCACATCATGGAAACGAGTTTACTTCCATCTGCAACCTCTGAGCTAATTAACTGCTAATAACTGATTTATTGGTTGGTTTTGTTTTATTAAAAAAAAAAAAAAAAAAAAAAAGGTCAAAATGTTTTGTTCAGAATCATTTTGTATTAAACAGTGTTCAGAAAAGTTCTAAAAACAAACTAATAATCTGATTATTTTTTATTATTATGGAAAACATTTCTTAAAGTTTGAGAACTGAAAAGTTTCAGTTTAATTGATTCAGTTATGACAATAATTACGACGTCACAACCATCATTACTGTTAGAAAGGCCTGTTTTTTCACATCTTAAAGGCTGAACCTTAAAAACTATTCTGAACAAAATTGTGACGCCTCAACTGTCCTGTTCAAACCTGTACTGATGCATTCTGTCCAAACATGTACGATCATAATAATCCAGGTTTTAAACAAACATTGCACTAATCCTAAATTTGATGTTTTTGTGTTTTTTTTGGCTGATGTTGGGACGCAACACAATTTAAGGTGTTTCAATCATTTTTATTTTATTTATTTATTTTTTTTAAATGATGAACTTCATGCGGCTCCTTCGATTGAACACACTGCCGTTAAACTCAGGTTCATTGATGATTTCATGTCAACATGAGAATAAATCAGTTGGATTTCAGGGCGGTCGTTTCTAAGAGTATGTCCTGGATGAAACTCTGCAGCAGGATTCAGGACTTCCTGTCTGCAGATGACTGATGATAACGTGTTTTTGTTTAGCCGTTATCAGACTGGACTTTAGTCAGGGTTCAAGTCTCCTCCGCCATTGTTGGCCCCCCGCTGCTCTGATCGGCCAATCAGAGGCCTCGTCTCAGACACTCCTTCCTCCTCCCCACGGCAGCAAAGAGGTCAAATTTTTCTCTTTACAAATACATTTCATTTATGTTGGTCTTGTGTCAACCATCTTCCTTTATGTCAGGAGCGTTTGAGCTGGAGCATTACAACACCTACGGTCCCAACAACGCTCAACAATGTGACACTTTACAACAACATCTGCATTTCCAGTTTTTTTGGGTGTTGCTTTTAGCCACACTGCAAGTTTGATTATACTTCAACTAAAATGTGCAAAAGTTATGCTTGATTATTATTGGGAGGGCTGATATGCAAAAAAGAAATGATTCTTTTTAATATTGAAATATGCAGATGGAATGATAATTTTTGCATTTGGTTTCTTAAAAAAGGTTTAAATTACAGTATTTGTTGGATGAGTTCCTGTATGTCATAAGAAAATGACCTGCAGGCTGCGGCACCACAACACGGTACATGGTACTAACAATGACAACAATGTGGCGACAAACTGTGACAAAGGTTTGGCTCCAGGTCCAAGAGCCGTTTTGACTTTATTTTTGTTCAGCTGTTTGTGCACGAAAGAACGGACAGCGCTGCTGTTTTTCTACAATTCTCCCAATTTAAGACTGAAAGGCCACCTTATTAAAGACTGTTTGATATTGTCACGTTAAAATAAAAGCGGTTACCTCCTTAACAAAATGTGGGCTTCAGCATGTTCTGGAGACATTTAAAATTTAAGTTTAAAGCTGATTTTCATGATTATCACAACCATTTCTGAAATGTTCATGATCCCCATCCAATGTGAAGTAATTTGGTTGGCATTTGTTGTGATCTAGTGTCTCATGATGGCTACAATCGTTTTTTTATTCCCAATAAAAAGGTCTAAAATAGTATTAGAGACAATTGTTTAGCAGCAGAATATAGCGTTTACTCACCCCTCAGCAGGGGGAGGGCGCAGTCCTGCAGCTCCATGACGACTCCGTCCAGGACCGGCAGCATGGGGGGGATGTCCAGCAGGACCAAGATGATTGGCTGACAAGAAGACGGAGACATTCAGCAGCAAATCATGGCCAGCTATGTCAGAGCAGAGCAACACCTGCTTGGGCATTGAACAAAAGGACTTTCAAGGTCACCCCAAACACATTCAGTGACTCATGAAGGTTTTAGACAACACAAACAGGCTTTTCAGGAGTTGCACCAACTTTTCATTCCATCCCATTCTGTCTGTGTCTCATGAGAACAAATATGTTTTTAAGAATTCTATGACCTCTGCAGGTTTCCTTTAAGTTTAAAAAAAAATAAAATAATAAAATAAATTACAGCTCAGAGGATTTTTATTTTAATTTCCATAATTTTCCTACATGCTTGATGACCTTGTGCAATCTGAATAAAAAAAAAAGAAAGTGAGTTCCAGAAGAGATTGACATGAAATTTGAAAGGTCTCATGATATAGCATGCTGTCACATTGACATCAACAGATGATATTCAACTTAATTGAATCTTTCTGAAGAACACATGTGATACTCATCTAGTTGGAATACAGACTTCTGTATTTTAAAAGGATGATGAAGGAAAATATGACAGACAGAAAATGTCCAGCAGCTTTAGATAAAAACATAAAAAAAAAAAAAAAAAAAAAAACTGCACCGTCATTCCCAAAACATAAAAGATAAGAACAGCTGAATGAAAATGGAAACACCATCTTAAATATGAAGCTGCACATCTGTAAGCGAGCCTGCTGCAGGATTTCATTCCAGCTGTGCAGAGCGACAGAGGAAACGTTTTTCCTTCCATTTGAGGCCTGTGGTGTCGAGTCCCAGTCTAATTTGGACTCTGGTAAACTGAAGGCATCTCACTGCTGAAATAATGTTCTTTATTCAGTCTGGTTCTATTACGCAACACAGAGCAGGGCCCAGCTGTTAGGGGGGGGTGGACAGAGACCCTGGTTATGTAATGAAGGCTCAGACTCCGTCTTACCTGGTCCTTCCCGAACACATCTCCCTTGGCGATGCTGTACAGCAGAGAGTAGGCGATCTGACCAGCGGCACCAGTAACCAGAACACGGATGGGTTCAGCCTGCAGGAGAGAAAAACAGAGGGCGTTCACTGACCTCGATAAATAACAACAGTTTTATTTCATGTGCTTTAAGCCCAAAACAAGCAGAAGTGAGGAGCCCTGTCCTTTGTATTTAGAGGCCTTGTCACCAGAATCCATCAAGAAAATGATGCAATGTAGAACGACCTTCAGCCTGACATGACAGCAACCACATTCAGATTGATGTTACATTTTGTTTTAATAACTGGGGGGGCGCTCTTTAATTCGGCATGAATTAGATCAATCAAACTCAAAGGATTTAAAGGATATTCCGCTTTTCGTGACGGCTTCACGCAGATCTAAGGCTTAAACAAACAGGTGAGATTCAGGCAGAATAAAACAAGGTGACCTCTTCAGAGGCCGAACTGAAGGAGGTTTCCTGTTCATCCGGAAAACGGAAACAAAGCGCGTTTTAATCCGCTCTAACGTGCACTTTAAGGCGGAAGTTGTTAAAATAACCGGTTTGTTAACCGAGATCCAAACGGACGATGCTCAGCTGACGTGATTGGCCTACTGACGCCACTTTAAGATGGAGGATGAATGAACCGACTGCCGTTACATCTGCACGGTTTTCTGCCTGCTGTTCGTTTATTTCTGCACCATCTCTGTTTATTGGTGTTGCTTTTTGGGTTTTTTTTGTTTGTTTTTGTAAAGTCCGTGAACGCAGCGCAGAGAGGCGCCATCATTCACGACAAAGTTCACACCTCACACTGCCGCCATTTTTGTCCACGTCACCACGTGATATCGACGGAAACGTTTTGTGTGGTTGTGTTTGCTTACCATTTCTGCAGCGGGTTGAGATGCTTCTGCTGTCCCGGCTCGGTCGGACTGACGGAGGGGTCACCTCTGCCCGGTTCTTGTAGAGTCCGGTCGGCCCAGACTCACCGCGGGATTTGTAGTCTTTTCCGGACATGTTCCTTCAACCGACGCGACGGCAGGAACATCATCCCCCACAATGCACCGCTCCGATCAAACCGCGCCCACCGCTGCTGAAAATGGCCGAAGGTTTTCCAAAAAGGTTCCTTTTCCATTAAAAAGGAAAGTTCACTTTGGCGACATCTGACGGCGGAACGGCGGAACTACAGGCAGCTCCGGGACGGGTGCCGCATTGGATCATGAATTATTAATGTGGAGGCCACTTTAATTCAGAGAGTGTCCACCAGGAACCAGGAACCTTCTGACTCCGCCAAGAACCTCTTCAAGGACCCCAAAAACCTCCTGAAAGGCCTTTAGGTCCACCTAATGAACGATCCTCTCAGGTCTTCCAAAACATCTACATCACCCCAAAAAGAGCCCGCATGACGCAAAACACTCAAATGAAATCTGAAATGACACTTAAGGTGTCTATGAACTGTGTTTTTAAGGCTACAAACACGTTAACTCTTAAAGGATCCATGTAAAGTCTCAGAGACTCAGGACTGAAGACCGGCTGATTAAATCTCACACCCGTCTGGAGAACCATCTGAAAGAATCCCTGAAAGCCTTCAACCTTAAAACTTCGATCAGATTATTTCAGCGGACAGATTCTACAAATCTAAACTGTTTTAACCCATCAAACTAAAATCCTTCACCACGACGGCTGTCGGGGCAGCTTCACTTAATGCTCCCATCAAACAGAGAGTGGTTCTGTGTTTGAAACACAAACCGCAGATGGTCCATGATGAAGTCTGATTCTGATTCTTTTTGGACTAAATCCCCTTAAAGTCAGAGTTCAGTTGAGGTCACGTTCACTCTCCAGACTACAGGAAGTTGTCAGGTTTAATCTCCATCTTGTTAAGTTAGTGCTGAGCTTGTTGTCTGCGTCCTGACAGGAGGTAAATCTGAGTCGAGCCGCCTGATCTGCTGACATTTATAGAGCAGAACATGATTTTTACAACAAACAACCAGGAAGACAGAACAGCTGCTGCCTTTAATGGAAAAACCAGCTTTAACTGAAGTTTAAAATGTTTATGATTCATAGAAAAGTGTTTTTATGAGAATTTTAAAGTTCACACCTTCTACTTTCTGGAAGCCTGCTTGTTAGGGAACAAATAATTTTTGGGAATAAAAGAAAAACCAAACTTCACCAATTCAGGGCTCTTTTTGCTGTATTTTTTATATTTAACAACAAAATGTAACATTATTTAATGTTAAGTCATTTATAACGACAATAGCTGGAAAATACTGATAAAAATCATACAGTTCCTCCACTCATGAACCACTAAAACAAAAACTTTAACTGTTCAAAGCAAAAGTAATATGGAATGATAATTCCACATATTTTTGCAGACTTCAGAATCAGAAATCACTGGATAACTGTGGGGGTTGTTTTTTTTTTTTTGTTTTTTTTTTTAAGAATTTACCCCCAGGTGGGGGGTCATGGATGCTCAGGCCTGAAGGACACCGGCAGCCATGTTGGATCTGAGTCCAGTTTGCTGGGTTCAGTTCTGTGACAGATTCTGACCAGAGCTGATAATCTGCAGCCTGGGCTGCTGCAGCAAGTCAGAGGCAAATACTGCAAAAACAACCGGAACCGTGGCAGTACAGCCTTCAAAGTAAAAGCACACTGTAAACGGTTTAATAGAATTTCATATTTCCACGTCCAAACATGTCAACAGTGTAACTTCACTTGTGTCACCGTGCACACCAGCATTCTTCGTGCCTCTGTAGTGGATTTGAGTTCTTGTTTTGTGTGTCTGAGGCGTATTGAAGGTTGTCATCATCACTCTGTGGTCACGTTGCATCATTTAGGAGTATTTTCTTCATGCAGTAATTTAGCACGCTGAATGTTTTTAAATACTGATTTAATGTCTGTATTGGATTTTCATCTCTGTGTTTATTCAGCATGGTCCCGGGGTCGGTGCACATTTCAATATTAACGTAGATATTACATAAAGAAGTCATTTATTTATTTTGACTATATTCACATTTTAAGACGGCGCGTGATTCTAGTTAAAACATTACTATTTTATTATTAATATTAATTTAATTTCTGCTGCTGTCAATTTCGGTACTGATTTTGGTTAAGTGGAAAAAACGTTTAATGAAGGGCTTTTATTTTGAAGGTTAGTGCCGGATGTCGTGTTGCTGACTGTGTCTAACTTCCTGTGTCTTTGGACACCAAAGCTGCCAAAATCTCCCTGAATTAAAGATGACCTGCTGGAACTGGCCGCCATGTTGTTGTTGTTTGTTTTTTTTACACCTGAAATGAATCGGAAAAGCCCCCGGGGACAGGGAGCCCCCCCTCCCCCCACCTCACCACCGAGGATCGGTACAAGGTGATGCGAGACACCTGACTGACATTCATTCACACACACACACACACACACACACCGGCCCGAGTCCGGATCCGGATCCCCACACAGCCTCTAATGATGCGTTCAAGGGTCAACTCACCTGCGGGGAAACGGCCCGCACCACCAGGTACACGGAGGTCAGCAGCGTCAGCATCGTCCGGTCCGTCCGGGAGTCCTCCGAGGAAGAAATGGCGTCTGAACCGGAACGGAACCGGGAGGGGGGGGGAGAGAGAGGGAGGGGGGGGGAGAGAGAGGGAGGGGGGGGGGGGGGGGCGGCAGGTGCAGCACCTTCAGCCTGCTGCAGGTTTCTCCGGCTTCAGGAAAGTCAGACACACACACACACATTAACACAGACACACACACACACACACATTAACACACAGACACACACACACACACACATACATTAACACACAGACACACACACACACAGACATTAACACAGACACACACACACATTAACACACAGACACACAGACACACACTCTGCTGCAGTCAGTCTAGGCCCTTAATCAGATTTCATGATGTAAATAGCTGCAGAGGCTGACAGACAGACAGACAGACAGGCAGGCAGACAGGCAGACTGACAGACATACAGGCAAACAGACAGACAGACAGGAAGGCAGACAGGCAGGTAGACTGACAGACAGACAGGCAAACAGACAGACAGACAGGAAGGCAGACAGGCAGGTAGACTGACAGACAGAAATACAGACAGGCAGACTGACAGACAGACAGGAAGGCAGACTGACAGACATACAGACATACAGACAGGCAGACAGGCAGGCAGGCAAACAGACATACAGGAAGGCAGACAGACAGACAGGCAGACAGGCAGGCAAACAGACATACAGGAAGGCAGACAGACAGGCAGACAGACAGGAGAGATCAGGTGTTAATTCTCATCAGTCTTTGAAGTTCCTGAAAAAAATGCAGGACTTTGAATGCAGCACTGGATATATCTGAGGGGTCCCCGGGTGATTGAAGTGTATGGGCTTCCGCAGACTGTGATTATGTCATCACAGGTGAAGACAGGAAGTGAAATGTGCAGCTCTGAGGTGATTAGATCAGTTATCTGAAAAAGCAGCTGAACCTGTAACAGGTTTGATGTTGTCTTTGTGTTTATTGACAGTGTTGGCGTTGTGTGTTTATTTTGTCACCACTCACCAGCATGATTGCGAGGTCATGAAAATGGTGACAGGAAGTACAGTGAGGGAGGCGGGAGCGGCTTTTCACTCTGCGGAACCGACATGGATGAACGGCGGATGATGCACTTAGATGACCTGGACTCTGGTCTGAGCCTTCAACTTTCATTCTGCCTAATGACCACCAGGGGGCGACTCCATTCAGAGAAAAAAAGGGGATAGATGGGGGCGTGGCCAATGTGTGACTGACAGGCTGTACCACCCAACCAGGACACATCCACGCTCTGCAAATCTGGTTTTTCTTGGTTTAACTAAAGTGGAGGTCACAAACGGTGACATCACGTGTGACATCACGGCACCTGTTTTGTTTGTTTTTCTTTTCAGTTTGAAAACGACCAATCAGGCGACTCACCTCACTCTGTTTTCAGATGCTGCTGATCTGTAAAATGTCACTTTCAATAAATCTACTTGATGCGTCAAATGCCAGCCGATGATCCGGATAAACGTGGAGCTCTCTGGCTTTCTGCTCCAGCCGGGACGTTTCAGTTTAAAATTGGCTTCACTTTAACAAAAGTGTTGATTAATCTTTGTTGCTTAGTTACGTTTGAGCGGCCTTTGCCCTGTGGCATTATGGGTAATTCCTTCTCTATCATCGTCTATTAAACACTGTGTGCTGCAGCTGTCGGGGTCCGGCTATGAAACCAAGCCGACCTGTTTCATTAAAATAAGGAATTAATAAAAAAAAATAGGACGAAGAACGAGAGGAGCCAGAAGTAAACATAAAAAATAAAGAAGTTTTACTGAGATGCTTTTCTTTGTGTGATCATTTTGTGATTTCTTTCATTCCTTTGCATAATTTCTGTACAGTTCTTTGAAGTAAAATTTTGTGAAAACAGACAAAAAGTGTGCGGCTGCTTCAGTGAGTTAAAGTGTAAAGTGTCGGTTTATGATCATCCATTATAAATCATATCTGTGTTCTGTTTTATGCTCCATATTTTATGGCTCTCTGAATTAAACTCGACCAAATGCAGCTGCTTCTTTCATCCGTCTGTATTTGACCTTTGACCCCTGTGGCTGATTTGTAAAGGTGAAGGTTATTTCTGTATTGAAGTAAAAACCAAATGAAGATGTCTCCTGTTGTAAAAAGCCTGAGCCTGAATGTGTCATTCCTGCCCGTCACCTCCAGGAGGCGACACCTCCCTGAGGAGTTTCATCTTCAGGGTTTCGGTTGAATCCCACAGATTTAAAAGCTTCATGAGACAGAAGTGGCTTTACCTTTAAACACAGATGAACGACATGAGTAATCCAGATGATTTATTCTTCACTTTGTAACGACATGACTCTGAGTCATAAATGGCCAAATATAAAGAACCTCTTTATGTCGGTTTATTTGGTTGATGGAGGAATCATCTCTTTCATTACCGAAAGAAGTTCATCCCATAGACTTCAATGTAAGGGAGGAGGAGGGACATTTTCCCATAGATTTCAATACAGTCTGACTTCTTTCTACAACCAGTGGCAGCTCTGAATGTCTTCTGTGGTGTTAGAAAAAGGCACTTAAAGTCGCGTTGATCATCAAACATTTTGTGTTCATGTGTTGTTGTTGTTGTTTTCCTCAGGGAACTTCACATTGTGAGTCGGCTTTGACACCAACAAACACACTCAAAAGTGTTCTAAATGGTTCCAACCAAAAAGTACTCAAAGCTTTGACGTAAAAACCGGGGATTCGCCGTGACCCTGGCATTCCTTCTCACAGCCTTCACCGACATGAGGCAGCCCTGAGTGATTTCCACAGCAGGTCCCAACCCGCCAAATAACAGCCAGCCAGCCAATAAGAGTGAAAATCTGCGTGTTTGGGGGCATTTCAGGACGATTTGAACGTTTTAACGTCGCCACCACAGGAACACACAACTGATGAATCAAAGACACACCACCATTGTTTACGCCCTTGATTGCTTTTTACATTCCCCTTTGAAGATTGCGTTGTTGTCACACATTCACACATTCCCACAACATGACATTTGTGTCCAAGTCAAGTACACATTGTACACATCGTACATAAATACACCCACAAACGCACACAATAGAGCTGCAGTTGTGTTTATGCTCGGAGCCAGAAATCCTGCTGGCGGGGCAGTTGGAGGTACAGAGAACCGGTTTTTCGTGTTCCTGTCATGTTGTGGGTTTCTCTGGGTGTGAAGGCGCTGCTGACTTCAAAGTTGGAGGTTAAAATAGTAATTAAAAAACGGGAACAATTGTGTCAGCTCATTTCTAAGTTATTGACTGATGTGGAGACAAAAGCTGCAGGTTTATTTTAGGATTAGGATCATTGAAAGGCTCTGGGCGGGTTACAGTTGGGTCGAACTCCACCCTGAGTGCTGATGATGTCCTGAACTTCATCTTTGTACAGAGCTCACCTTTTAAAGCTGCTTTCTTTAGATTCATATCTAAAGAAAGCTGCTGATGTTTGAACAACAACCTCCGTCATCAGCTGAGTCCAAGTCAAAGTCCAGGATGGTGGAGTCAGTCTGGACCGGGAGCGGGAGCTGGACTTGAACCAGGAGCTGGAGCTGGACCTGGACCTGGAGCTGGACCAGGAGCTGGACCTGGACCTGGAGCTGGACCTAGACCAGGAGCTGGACCAGGAGCTGGAGCTGGGAGCTGGAACAGGAGGTGGAGCTGGGAGCTGGACCGGGAGCGGGAGCTGGAGCTGGAGTTGGACCTGGACCATTAGCTGGAGCAGGAGCTGGAGCTGGACCAGGAGCTGGAGCGGGACCCGGACCAGGAGCTGGACCTGGACCTGGAGCTGGACCTGGACCTGGAGTTGGACCAGGAGCTGGACCTGGACCTGGAGCTGGACCTAGACCAGGAGCTGGACCAGGAGCTGGACCTGGACCTGGAGCTGGACCTAGACCAGGAGCTGGACCAGGAGCTGGAGCTGGGAGCTGGAACAGGAGGTGGAGCTGGGAGCTGGACCGGGAGCGGGAGCTGGAGCTGGAGTTGGACCTGGAGCTGGAGCTGGACCAGGAGCTGGAGCGGGACCCGGACCTGGACCTGGAGCTGGAGCTGGACCTGGACGTGGAGTTGGACCAGGAGCTGGACCAGGAGGTGGAGCTGGACCAGGAGCTGGACCAGGAGCTGGAGTTGGACCTGGACCAGGAGCTGGACCAGGATCTGGAGTTGGACCTGGACCAGGAGCTGGAGCTGGAGCTAGTGAAATTCCTGTGACCTTGGTTGGGATGTGGTTGATGAGGATTTGGTTTCACAGCGGTACCATCTGAAGGATCTTCTTCTGTTCGTGGTGTTTTGGCGGTCGAATCTGTCGTGGGCGGGGTGGAGGGGCGTAGAGTACGAGAGCCGATGAGAGCAGAGGGGGAGGTTGTTTGTGGTGCTGAAACTTCACTACGAGTTTCAGACGACGATGAAGACACAGATTGGACCTCGACTCTGACCTTGGGGCTTGGCTCCGCCCACAGTCTCACTCATCACGTGATAGTTTGTCGTGAGGAGAACAGAGCGGTGGCGTGGAACCGACATGGCCGAGCCTGTTCGCCTCAGCTCTCATTACTCCCCCTTTGTCTGCCCTCCGCCTGAGTTGTCAGTCACCCACAAACGCCCCAGGTGGTGAGGCGTGGGGGGGCGGGGGGGGGACGCTGCCAAATAACTCTCCCTCTGACACGTTCTGATGAAGACGGGATGATTAGAACATTTCACAGGAAAAGGACAAACTCCGTCTGAGCAGGTTCTTCTGACAGATCCTGAATTATTGTCATAATAAAGCTACAGAAAAGAGAGAGAACAGAAAACTCTGGACCTGGAGCAAGACCTGGACCTGGACCTGGAGCAAGACCTGGAGCAAGACCTGGACCTGGAGCAAGACCTGGACCTGGAGCAAGACATGGACCTGAACCTGGAGCAAGACCTGGACCTAGACCTGAACCTGGACCTGGAGCTGGACCTGGAGAAAGACCTGGACCTGCAGCTGGACCTGGACCTGGAGAAAGACCTGGACCTGGAACTGAACCTGGACCTGGAGCAAGACCTGGAGCAAGACCTGGAGCAAGACCTGGACCTGGACCTGGAGCTGGACCTGGAGCAAGACCTGGACCTGGAACTGAACCTGGACCTGGAGCAAGACCTGGACGTGAGGTCTTCAACCTTCATTTCATCTACTGACCATCAGGTTGGATTCGATACTCAGACTGTATTGAAGTCTATGGGATCATGTCCCTCCTCAGTAAACGTTTCTGTGGAGGACTGAACCTGAATCCAGCCCGCTCAGATCGCTTTAACAGGTGGAACTGGGCAACTTTCTGTTCTTTCCTTTCTTTCCTTTTTTGATATTTCATAAATGTCTTCGTCAGTTTGAGGTGTAACACACGAGCGTTCAGCCACACACCTGATCTGTGGCGGCGGTAATTCCAGCTGAAGCTGCCTTTCATCGGGACGCAGGAGGAATGCTGGGAATGCTGACTGCTGAGCTGCAGCTTTTCATCACGAGGACAGATGAGTCCATTCGCCCATCCGAGGCCGACTGCGGCCATCTTAAGGTTGGGCCGGCGTCGGCGCCGCAGCCAGCCGTTTGTTTGTTATGTCTCGGGGACTAACAATGTGGGGATTATGAATATTTTCCGGAGCTGGCTGCGCCACAACAACAACGCAGACGGTGGAGAGGAAATGTGATTGCATCAGAGACAGTTTTCTCAAGGCTGGCGTGGAAACAAGGGGCATTGTGGGAGCTTCTCCTGACCTGAGTTTGAACCCGGTGTCAGTGATCTCACCTGTGAAGGCCGACTGTCTCCTCCTCCTTCTTTGAGTCAGTAAGCAGTGGTGGGGGAGGAACAAGGCCGCCCGGTGTCTCCACACAGCCGTCGCCGCCACCTTCCTCTTCGCCCCTATCAACCCAACACCCGTCTGCCATTTTGGTGGTTAGGCCGCACCTGCGGTATCTCGACCTGGAGGCCGTTGGCTTTGTTCGCCTGCAGGCCACGTCAGTCAGGCCGTATCTCAGCGCGGGCGGACAGTCGCATTCCAGCGGGGATTTGCAGAGCAGATCGAGGCAACTCATCTGGACCAGGGATTAAAGCTCTGAGGCTGTTCAGATGCTCCGATAACAACCGCCGCTTCCTCCGCTCCACTGCTGCTGACGGCGAACGCAGGTCAGGAACTCATCAGACGCCACAGAAACCTGAAACAAAACTCTTCCACGAACTCCTCAGCAGAGCTCTGAAACCTTGTCAGGGAGCCAACGCTTGGCAGCCCTTTGGGATAATTAAGACTGGTCACACCCCCCACCCCCCCGTTCTCCCCACCCTCTTATCCCCATCCCCACGCTCCCTGGCAACTGTATCCGCTCCGTCGCTGCGTCTTCCACCTCTCCTGCCAATCACACTTACTCCACCATCTGCCTGGAATGGCACTGATAGAAAATGGCCTGAAGTGCTGGTGGCAGGCCAGAGACGGCTCTACGCGCTGATTAATGGTTAATGGAGGAGCGAAGAGCGAGGCGGCAGAGTCTTCCTCTCTCTTTGGAAGCCGGAGCGACGCTTCGCCAGAATCTGACATAAAGACCGTTTGACCTCAGACGAACACAACAATGCAAAGAATTCTCAGCCTGTCGCCTCTGATCACGTCGATGTGTCGGTGTGGGTCAGAGCGCACAACTTCAACACCTCCAGTCTGACACACACTGAAAACACTTTCTTCAAATCAAACCTGTCTTTGGTGACGGATCTGTCTCTGGGTCTGATGATCTGCATCTTTGCAGCTCCATCAAGATTGAAAGTTTGAGAGTTAAACTTGGAAGTCCTGATCGCACACTTTATACACTCATCCTAAAATCAACCCCTTTATGTTCAGAATCTCTGACTCCATGAAGAAACTCAAGTCCAGCCACACCCAGCGGGGCCAATAGGAGCATCCACCGTAGAGACGTGACTCTCGGCGTCACTATCAAAGATGGAGGATGAGAATGGACGGATAAACACAGAAGGAAAGCAGCAAAGCACCTAAATAAACAACCAGTGTCCGACCAACACTAACCCATAAAAACCTCCACTGTGATGACACAGCTGACTCAGGTCATAAAAATGGGATCATCAGCTTCCTGATTAAACTTTGAACTCAGCCACAAATCTTTGTACGGCCTGATAATGGAAGTGTTTCTGGTTCATATTATGTTTATATGAAACTCTAATTAACTTTATTTAATGCAAAAAGAAAGGCGTTTAAGCTGCTGATCTGTTTCTTGTTGTGTTGAAATGATTCTTAAGGAAACACAAACCGTCTCGTGTGTCCCGCCCAGTATGTGTCCTCTGTCACCTTAGCCCGGCCTAATCCTGCCCCCCCGCCCCTTCGTCCTGTCTTCATGTCAGATTTCTGCATGACTGCCTCGCTCACCTTTCTCCTCCCATCAGGGTGAACTTTTCAACCCTTCAACTCTGCCCTCGTGCCCGAGGAAGGACTGTCTGCTTGTGACCTTTCTCATTTTTCTTATTCTTCTTTGTGGAAAGTGTGCGGCCTCACATGCACGCCATCATGTCACCTCTTGGCTGGCTGCGAGGCCCTGCGGCCATTTTGGATGCAGCATGGCTTCCTTCATCAGTGACGAGTTTCAGGATGGTTTCATCTGTCTGGTGACTGAAAGACATAAAAGCAGCGACACGACATCTGTCACACACCGAGGGATCAGCTTTAATACTCTACATTTTGATTTCCTCTGAGTCAGAATGAGAAAGATGGATCGCCAAAAAACTAAACTAAAATCAGTTTGTAAATCACTTTTAAAAAAATTTACTCCAATATTAAAAAATCCTCCAAAATATCTTGCAACTCTAAAATGGATCTGCAATCGCATGATCAACTGCTGACGGTGCCAAGTCTGCTTTTTAAAGAAAATATCAGATGTGCAGCAAACAACAAACAGATTGGCTGATTCTAATAAACTCTGTAATCCTGTTTTCACTGATTCAACAGGAAATGATTTATTTGCGACGTAGCTTCACCATATTCATTATCACAGTGTATAAATCCTGCTTATGGCTCTTCTTTTAATTTGCACTCCAACATGAACAACAAAAAACAAACAAAAGTGAAACAGAACTAACAGCCACACAATCAAAGGAGGATTCCTGCTTTGTGTTAGTTCGGCTCCTGTCGTACACATTTAACGCTGTAATCCCCTCTGATGGTGTTTTTCCTTCTGTACTAGATTCTCTGTTAGACTGAGACCGTAAACTCATCAGGAACATGTTACTGAGCTGATGAATCAGAGAGGAGGAGGGACATTTTCCCATACGCTTCAACACAGAAGGTCCTGGACTGTTAGCATGTGTAGCTACGACCATCATCTTCTACTTCCTGTCTGAAAGGCACCTGAAGATTCTGGATGGTTAAATTAAACATGAACGAGCTTTTGTGTTTTTGGTGAACTGACCCTTTAATTCAGTCGGTGGATCCAGTGACAGTGGCGGCTCCTCAAAGCGGGTCAAACTGCGGTTACCCGCCCTCGGCCAATCAGAGGACGCCTGTGGTGTGTGTGTGCACTGGTGGAAACAAACGGCGCCGCTCTGTCCGCCCAACATCACATCACCTCCTCGGGCTCTTCGCTCCCCTATGACGCTTTTATTTTTTTGCAGTTTTTTTCTCTTCAGGAAATGAGCCAAAATCCCTGAGGGCGAGAGAGGGCGAGAGAGAGAGGGAGAGAGAGGGAGAGAGAGGGCGAGAGAGGGCGAGAGAGAGAGGGAGAGAGAGGGAGAGAGAGGGCGAGAGAGAGAGGCAGAGAGAGAAAGAGAGGGAAAGAGAGAGAGCTGTAACCTAAAACTTGGAATTCGTGTGACGCCAATTGGGGTTAGATGTCAGGAGAGCAAGATGGCCGCCAGCGAGCACATTTCAGGATCCTCCCGTTTACTTCCTGTCAGCTCTTATTGTACATGCTATGTTACACAAAGACACGAGGAGAAAGGAACACAAACACACACAGACACACACTGTGACGCTGACATTGGACTAAGTCAGAAGTGTTTTACCTTTGAATGCGTGCTGCTGCTGACCAAACCCCTCCCCTGTGTTAGCTCCGCCCCCAACCCCTCCCCTCATTTCAGACTGACAGACCGCAAACTCATCAGGGAGGAGGAGGGACATTTTCCCATAGACTTCAATCCAGTCTGATGGTCAGTAGACAGATTAAAGGTTTCAGACTCTTCAGGTTTGACTACAGATCCAGAGTCCAGGATCAGGATCAGGGGCCGCTTGTGTTCTGAAGGACTCCTGATCATCAAAGTTTAGTTGCACATCTGCGGCATCAAACCACAACAGACACACACAGACACACACAGACACACACACTGCTCATCCTGATGAACATATAACGGCCTCCGTGTCCCACCAGAGCGGCGTCTTTGTTCTCCTCCCCCAGACGGGGGACAGTGAAAGCAATCTGTCCCGTAGCGGAGCTGCATCCAGCAGCCTGCCGCTGATAAGGAGCCCCCCCGCCGTGTCTGGTCCGGCGGGCTAATCTTCGCCGTTCTAATCGTTCTAATCCCCTCCACACGAAGAGAGAAGGGCCCTTTGATTATTTACTGACCAATAAAGCCCGAACGGAGAGCAGAGGCGGCGCTCACAGAAAGGTGGAGGCCAGGTGATCGGCCCAGACACTTAACGTCTGCCAACCGTTCGGCCTTCTGTCCGGGTCTAATCCGGTCAGGACCAGGACCGGGACCAAGACCGGGACCAGGGTACAGGACCAGGACCGGGACCGGGACCACGGTACAGGACCAGGGTACAGGACCAGGACCGGGACCGGGACCACGGTACAGGACCAGGGTACAGGACCAGGACCAAGACTGGGACCAGGGTACAGGACCAGGACCGGGACTTCAAGACCGGGACCAGGGTACAGGACCAGGACCGGGACCAGGACCAGGACCGGGACCAGGACTGGGACCAGGACCAAGACTGGGACCAGGGTACAGGACCAGGACCAGGACCAGGACTGGGACCAGGGTACAGGATCGGGGACCAGGACCAAGACTGGGACCAGGGTACAGGACCAGGACCGGGACCGGGACCACGGTACAGGACCAGGGTACAGGACCAGGACCAAGACCGGGACCAGGACCAAGACCGGGACCAGGGTACAGGACCAGGACCGGGACCAAGACTGGGACCAGAGTACAGGACCAGGACCGGGACCAGGGTACAAGACCAGGACCGGGACAAGGACCAGGACTGAGACCAGGGTACAGGACCGGGACCAGGACCAAGACTGGGACCAGGGTACAGGACCAGGACCGGGACCGGGACCACGGTACAGGACCAGGGTAGAGGACCAGGACCAAGACCGGGACCAGGACCAAAACCGGGACCAGGACCAAGACCGGGACCAGGACCAGGACCAAGACTGGGACCAGAGTACAGGACCAGGACCGGGACAAGGACCAGGACTGAGACCAGGGTACAGGACCAGGACTGGGACCGGGATCAGTGTACAGGACCAGAGTACAGGACTGGGACCAGGACCGGGACCAGGACCGGGACCAGGACCAGTCCAAACCTCATTACGATGTGTGCAACACAGACCTACAAAACCTCCTGCGCAGACTGTCGACAATGCAAATGAGCCGCGGAGGTTTGAGGGAGATAGCAGCGCCGCCATAAGCTATGCAAAAATATTCAGCGCTCTGAGCTGGAGATTGAAGAGAAAAATAATAAGATATGAAAAGTAGCAGAATTATTATATTTCGCTTTGCTGGCTGTATATTTAGGCCGTCTGGAGCGCGCTGGGGATTTGTTACCGTCTATCACCTTTCCCTCTCTCTCCCCTTCTCTGCATCATCTTCCTCTAATTAAAGTGTTTGTTGTCACCCTCAGATCCGGAGTGTGAAATCAAGTTAGCAGTTTATGTAAGAGCCGTGGTGAAAATCAAACACTTTGTTCATCAGAAAGACAGCCACTTCAATCACTCCGAGCTGGGATATATGTTCCCATTGTTGACTTCGCTATCTGCATGCTAAGCCAATTTTCTACTTAAGTCTCCCAGCTTTTAAAAAAATGTTATTTGGTTCCCTCTGTGGTCTTAATTCGTACCCCTCGCTGATAAGAACAGCCGCGGCAGGCCGGGAAAATATAGGCCCAATTATAGAGGACTTTAAATTCCCAAACAGAAACAATCTTAATGAAAAAGTACAGGAGGAGGTCCGACGCCTGAGCGGGGCCTTCCAGGTGAACCTGGAGATGTTGAAGCAGAAAACGAGTCAGAGCTCCTCCAACACTGCACCGACCAGGAGGACCGCTGGGCCACGGATACGGCGGAACCGACACCACGTCATCAACAGCAGAGACGACATCAGTCAGCACGGGCAGAAGTTTCACAACAAAAGTCTAACTCATCGGATTAAAGTCTGCAGAGCTGGAGTCCATCAGGCCGCTCTCCTGACAAGAGAGCGCCGTCTCTGGCTTCCTGTACCCAGGATGCCGTGCAGGCTGCGCATTATTTTCACACAGCTAGTTCCTCCATTACGGCGCCAGCTGTGGTTGCTAGGAGATTTGTGATGAAACGCCAAAGCCTCTATTGATTCCACTCAGCGGTGCGACCGTCCAGCTGGGCGGGGGCCCGGCCAGGTGTCGCGTCCCGTGAAGATAAATGAACCGGCGTGGCGTGGAGGAGACCTCGGGTCGGTCCGGAGACTCAGACCCCCGGCCCGGCTGCAGCTGCTGCTCAGACACAGAACCTGGCTCTGGGGGCAGGTGTGGCCTGATGTGCTCCGGTGTCAGCGACCTGGCTGAGTTCTAACCCCCGTCGTACCACCTGCCCCCCCCTCCCCTCGGGGGGAAACGGGATCTGGTCCAGAGGGATAACAGAAGAGGAAGAGAATCCAATTCCTTATCCAGTCTGGCAACTGACTTAATTCCATTTTTGGCAGCGACGAGCTGCTGCTGCTGCTGCTGCTGCTGCTGCTGCTCCACCGCCTGCAGCTCCACAACACGGAGCAAGCTAGGAAACAAGGAAGGAAGGAACAGAGGAGGCAAGTCTCTGTCGACACCAAATACATTCACATTTGACAGAAAAAAGGAAAGAAATGGACATGAAGAGGAAGAACAAGGACTGAAAGTTTAGATTTTCAGTAGTTTTTCTCACAGGAATGATGAAAAAACAAGAAAAATATTAATTTGTGGCCTTTAAAAGTTTCTCTGGTGTCATCAGCTGTGACCAAAATTAGGAGAAGGTGAGAGGAGAGAAGGAGGGAAGGAGGGAAGGAGGGGAGGGAGGGAGGAGACACTTCTTAACCCCCCGATGACGGGGGGGGCAGCAGCAGTTCCAGTCGGGTCGTCCTGTGAGCGCCGACCGCTGAGCCGAACAGATTGAAAAGGAGGAGCTGAAGCTGCCGAGCATGAAAGAGGATAGAAGAAGAAGAAGACAACAGGGAGGGGGGGCAGTCTTCAAACAACCCCCCCACCACTCAACCTCCCCTTCACTTAAGAGACACTTTGAAGGTGGGGGGGTCAAATTATTTACACTCCTATGGCCACTTTAAAGACAACAAAAGAGAGAGAGAGACAGAGAGACACTGACGTTTCACCAAGTCAGTCACTCTGCTTTAATTAGTCACTGAATTACCCGACAACACACACACACACACACACACACACACACACACACACACACACACACACACACACACACACACACACGCACGAACACGCACACACGCACGCACACATGCACACACACACACATGCACACGCACACACACACACACACACACACACACACACACACACACGCACACACACACATGCACATGCGCACACGCGCGCACACACAAACACACACACACACACACACACATGCACACACACACACACACACACACACACACACACACGCACGCACACACGCACACACAGTTGGACTGGACAGTCCAACTTCCTGTCCAGTCCAAATCCAAAACCCTGAGCAGGATATCCCAGAATGCATCAGCAGAGATTCTGGGTCAGACTGTGTAACCTGGACCTGCACTCATTCTGCCTGACCATCAGAGGTCGACTCAGCTGGCTGTGAAAGAAGTCAGATTGTGTTGAAGTCTATGGGAAAACGTTTTAGCTAGTTAAACATTTGGCGTCACAACAACGGATGCTGCGGGACGACATCAGCAGATCAGAGAGAGAGAGGAAGAAAAAAAGTGTTTGTGTGTTTCCTCCCGTTTCCAGGTCCAGATGTCGACGCTCTTTCCCAAATTGATTCGGTTTAACGGAGATCTCATCTAGATTGGCTCTCAGAACTTAATTCTTTGTTTTAAAATTTGCTCTTAATTGCCTTCCCTCTCTGCTAATGATAAGGCTGCAGCTCTGCTGAGACTAAAGCCCTCATCTGAGCCCCTAAAGCTCTTAAATAAATAAGATTAGTGCACATCCCGTGTTACATTTGAGAATAGAGGAGTGCTATCAGAATCTGCCGCCTTCTCCCAAATCATCCCTGTCTGCTCCTCTCCAGCGACAAAAACAACGAACAATATCATTCATTTTCTTTTCTGCCGTGCAGCCCCGTCTGAGGAAAACGGCCGATGTCCGTGCCATCGCAGCTGTCCGATCAATAATCAAGTAAAGGAGAGTCCACTGAAGACCTTCACAACAATTAAGCACACACACAAAAAAGGAAACAGTAAATGACACCTGTGTGATGTGTGAAAATGATATAGGAGCCTTTTTTCTTGAAACCTTGCTGACACGATTCTGTATTTCGTTCTTCCATCTTCTTGCTGGAGGAAGTGAAGCAGAAATAACTTGTTAGAATCAAAAATGAACTGATTTTGGACCAAGTTAGATCAGCGGGTCAGAGGTCGACCTGGAGCTTTACCTGCTTTGGCGGTTAAATAAGTCTGCTTTCCCGCTCTTTACAGCCGCAGTGTTTGTTTACGCTCGGCCGACTTTAATCCCGAGTTCCTCGTGTTGCTCAGGCCTGTCAGTCCGAGCGGTGACAGCAGCACTGAACACAAGCATCGACTCGTCAGCCGCCAACTGATCTGAGTCAGAATATCAGTTCGCCGTTTATCATTAAAGCTGTGTGTCCTCATTGTGTTGTGTCTTTAGAAGAGCAGCGAAATATATCGACGTTCAACACAAAGACAGTTTGGTTCTCCTCCGCTGGTATGTCGTAAGACAACTGGCATTTAAAGATGAAATCAAATTAAACATTCATTTCACAACACTTGGAATGAACAGTTGATGCCAAAAGCAGGTTTCATTCTCAGCCTCTCTCGTTCTGCACATTCAGATAGCAGCTTTGGTCTGTGGGACTGTGCTGAAGTCTATGGGAAAATGGCACCGGCTCACACTCACTGCACTGCTGTCCGAATGCCCATCGGGAGTTTTTCCAAAATAAATGAGACATCACTCACGTTCCCTCTTTCTTGAGATGTTAATAACTGGGTTCTTTGGACTCATTCTTCCTTTTGTGGTCTTGACAGAGTCCATCATCGGTGCGTTTTGCAGGTTTCACAGAAGAATCTGAACTCAGTCAGATTCCAGCAGAAGTGGAATTAAACCACAGCAGCGTGTCTCTATTGTTGGCTGAGAAGTCACAGATCGGTTTTTTCCATTAGCGCTGAAATAGACCTGGATCAGGGCTCAGCGGAGCCACATTCCTCTCTGGCACTCCAAGACTCGACTTAATGGGGATTCCCTGGAAGGCAGTGGCTCGCCTTTCTCTTCTCCTTCTGCTGCTTCTTTAAGTGTTAATCCTTGGAAACTTCCACCCGGAGCGGCTTGTTTGAAGCGAGCCGGTGGCTGTCCGGCTAAGCGCGGCCCCCAGTCATCTGGATCATTAGATTAAGCTCAGGAGGAAAGGCCCCGCCTCCAGCCAGCGGCCTCCGAAGTGAGAGGCATTTGGACGGTAAATACATGAAACGTCTCAACCTGAAAACAAGACGCTCTTCACTTCTTCACCACCAAAGCACCACCGATGTCATCATATTGATCTTTGATCAGCTGATGGCGTTGATGAATTTGAGAGCGTAACTCACTCTTTAATTAGTGTTTGAGCATTAAAGCTGCATGGTGACCTGATATATTGATAAATGAAACAGGATGTGACGTCACTCGGCTCCGCCTCTTCCTCCTTCAAAAATGGTCTCTACTGCTTTAAAAAAAAAAAAAACAAGATGGTGGACAAAGAAATTAGAAACTGGAGACGTAAAGTTGGCGTCTCACAGATCATGGAGGGTCATCACTAAACCTTCAGACCGTCTGATCAACATCTCAAACCATTTCATCGTTGTTGTTCAAAGTCCCTTCAGACGATTTTCAACAAATTCGGGGAGGAAATGTCTGAAAATGTAAACAGTTCCAAACCAAAAACACAGAAGTGCTCATTTCTAATGTGAAACTAAAGGTGTTGGACAAAAACAGAAGCAGAGATCTGCAGCCTGAAAGTCTGACAGAAGTTTTGAAAACACAAACTTTTACTCCGACGGAATTTGAACCTGAATCACTTCAAAGAGTCTGGTTTGTCTCACGCTGCATCTAATCTCCCTTTTGAAGACAAACGTCATTGTTTTTCGCGTCGCTGACAGCCCTGATAGGAATATTCACGTGTGTGTGTGTGCGTGTGTCTAAATTGGCTTCTTAAACAGCCGAGGAGCCATTTTGTGCAGAAGGAGTCCCGGACATGTCAGGGCTGTTGACAGTCTGTGCTCGGATTAGTGGGCCAGCGGTGAGGCAGTCCCTAATCCCTGACTGTATCCTAATCTGTTTAAAAGGATTTCCATATTCCACTTCTCTTCCACACAGTGAAGTCTTCAAAAATCACAACTCATCATTTCGCCTTCTCACTTCTACAGTTCTCGTTCTTTCTTTCAACTTCCCAGCGCCGTGTGCTGCTTTGACTGGCAGCGGGACACAAAGATCAGGAAAGGAACCGAAAGATATTTTCATTTCTGTTTTAAATCGTAGATTCTGCCGTGTGACGCTGCAGAGGAAGAGAACGAAGGAGAGATCTTATTTGTTTCTTATTTAGATGGAATCATGTTTCAGTGGCAGAAATCATTTCACTTTGGTTCTAACACACACACACACACCACACACACACACACAATTCCTGTCGTAATCACAAAGTTCAAAGTAAAGTGAAGAATGTAAAATTCC